>NC_035443.2:111503537-111616037 GCF_002127325.2 Helianthus annuus
GCGCTGCTCACCATGTGTTTATATTAATCACTTAATTGCGATCAAGAAGTGAATGTGTATTTAATGTATAACATATGACCATATTAGTAAAGGATGATGTTATGAATTACATTAAGTTTTCTAACTTAGCAATATTGTTGTTAAAGCGTAGAATCATGAAAGCATAAGTATGTGTAAATTGATTATGTGTATATTATGAATGCGACTAGGTGATCCTGTAGTTGTATGTGTCAAACAACATTATGTATGAAACAAATGTGATGTTATTAATATGCTCTACTATATCAATATGAATGCTTCTTCAAAGGTTAGAAGTTATATGCTAGAAGGTTGACTTTCTGAAAGTCAACCGAGGGATTATAGTATGGTTAGGCATTTTGACACAAGCATAAGAATCAAGAGATCATGGAAAGTGTGTTAGACCAATTATGTGTTATATGTGATAATGAATTTGGATTTCGAAGATATTGAATAATGTGGTTGACAAATCATGTCATATGCATGTTAGTGAAAGTCAATGTTGATAAGAGTTGGTAAATGTGTGTTGATTTGAATGGGCATGAATACTAACGTTATTATGGCATGACGACATGAAGAATTGGAACCACGCAAGCTTGGACCAAGCATGGAAGGATAGCGGGTCAAGATGAGGCAAGGAAGCGGTTACGAGCACGGATGCACAAGGTAAGTGACTTTTGACTCACTTCTTAGTATACATAAGGACTTTCTTGTTTGTAAATGGAGGGAAGCTATGTACGGTATGAAATAATTGAAAGTATTAAGATAAGTAATGATATAGATAGTTGAAGGTAGTTTGTGGGACTAAACGGGTAGCGGTAATGAAATTCGTAAAGAATATGGACCCGAGGCAAGGATTCTTAGTCTAAAATGTAGGGAAAGGTTTTACGGACAATTGGAAACAAGTTATGTTGATATATGCATGAACGGGTCAAAATTTGGTAAAAGGGTAATAAGCCGAAGGCTTAAAAGTCATAAAGTTAGGTAGTTCATATATTGGATTTTTACTCTATGTGATGGAGAATTAAATTACGGTCGCGTAGGAAAAAGAATCGGGTAAAACGGATCAAAAACGAGCAAGTTATGCGAATTTTAGTGTGAAAGTGGGGTGCTGATCTGGGCACCACCGTAGCTTACGGTGCCACCGTAAGCTACGGTGGATGCTGGGCATTTATTTCTGCCGTAAGGCAGTTTATTTCTACCGTAAGCATTTGGGGCCACCGTAAGCTACGGTAGCCACCGTAGCTTACGGTGGAGGTCAGGTGTAAAAGTAATGTTTATGTAATTTCTTCGTTTTTCTTCGAACTCGGACCCCGTGAACCCATTCCAAGCCTCGTTAAGTCTTTATAATGTTCCTTAACCCTACCAAATGGCTTGGTAAGTTACGGATGAGTATGAAACTCATTTTTAAGATCCGAGACATACCCGATAGATAGTTTGAAGGCGTTTAAGATGTGCAGATAAGAACGGGGTATGTAAGCGAGTATGCGGGGTAATGAATTAAGTATGTGGTTATGTATGTAGGTAGGTATTTATGTAGGTGTCGGTGTAAGTATGTACGCAAGTAGTTATGTATGAGCGTGAGCATTATGTATTAAAGTATGAAGGTACATACGCGTGTAGGTAGGAACATATATATATATGGGTGCAAGTATGTATGTATAACTGTATGCCAGTAGGTAAGTACGTATGCCCGTATGTTTTTATTACGATTAAGTATTGATGCTAATAACAGTGTACCTTGAGAATGAGGAATGATGCAGGTACAATGTTGAAGTTTCACCAGGGAGTGTATACTCAGACGGACATGCCTAAATGCAAAGGAATAACGGAATGGAAAGTAAAAGTGTATGAACCTTGTTACGTTCATAATGTGTACTAACGTTTGAATTTGTATGGTAAGTGTAGGTTGTACGAGTCACGGAGGATCATCGAGGAATGGAGATCGAAGACCGAGTCACAAGTTAGATTGTACGGGAATGTTTGAATAACTAATTTAGTAAACAATGTTTATGTTTCTATTTCGTAATGAGTTCGAATGATGTATTCAATATAGAAGTGTCACCTTAAGATGAACTTCAAGTAAGTTAAGATGTTAATAATGAAAGAAATTTTATGGTACGTATTTCCGTTGCGTCTTTTCGGTTAAAACGTGTTAGGGCGTTACAAGTTGGTATCAGAGCCCTGGTTTGAGAGAAATCAAGTAGAAGGAGGTATATACTTGAACTCAAACCTGTGTGCTCTTGTGACAAGGAACCCGTACAATCTAAGACTCGATCAAGGCCTAAAGTTGAAAGCGAATGTAAGTATGTATTAATTTATGTTTTTAAAGGAAACTAATAGTATGTTATGTGAAGGGTAAGCACAAATGCTTGGAAAGGATGATTCTTGGATGTGGTCTAGGACCGACACCAAGGCACATAGTAAGATAATTTGGTTCCAGGTACGCATATTTAATATATGTAAGCACACGGAATGGTAAAACCTATTAGTGAAAGGAAAATTTTAAATGAAAGATAAGAATGGAAAAGTAATGAAGTTTTGAAAAGGTTACACGTACTGAAAACTAATTCTTCAGACATAAGGTGACGGTTACACGAAGACACGAAACTAGTATGTGGAGTGTGTACCTGGCCAGTACACAAGAAACATACGACGTTTGTGAGACCGTGATAGTTGTTACAGGTATGTCCGTTACAATTAGGGAGTAGGTGGTCGTGAGGGTGAATGGAAGATGTAAGACTCCCAAGAAATTGGAAGTATTGTATACGAAAGAGAAAGTATGAATGATATGATTGAATCCGCAGAACGGATTCAAAACAAAGAATTAATGGAAAAATGTGAATGATATGTTTGAATCCACGAGACGGATTCGAAACATAGAAGGAATGAAGAATGTGAATGATACGTTCGAAACCGCGAGACAGGTTCGAAACATAAAGGAAGGAACGGTATGAATGCTATGTTAGAAACCACGAGACGGATTCGAAGCATAGAAGGGAATGAATTATAGAATGAAAGGTTTAAGTCCGTAAGTAATTACGGACCAAACAAGTAAATATTCGTTAAAAGCGGATAATTACCCAAGTTATGTTTTAAACTATTATCTATATAAATATTTATGTGAATACGTTGTATGCAAGGTGGTTGAAAGGACGAATGAGTTATGCGGGTGTAACGGGGATTGCCATTTGAACCCGGTATGGAATGTTTTGAATGGTCAAGGCATATATTTGTAGGTAAACATAATGTATGATCATGTAATGTCACAAACTGGAATGAAACAGTCAACGCAAGGCATGGATTTGGCTCGCGCCAGGTATGTATAAAGGTTATGCTATGATAGGAGCTTATAACCCAACTAGAGGAGGGTGTGTTAGTATTGGGTAATTGGTGAATATAGATCGGAATGTGATTACGATTTTTGCTTCCGAAAGGTCAAACTGTATAGGTTGACGAAATAAGTAACCAGAATAAAGAATTATTTGTATGGGACGAAATGTGGGATGTGTTATAACCTGTATGTCGGAGGATATAAAAGAATTATAGGTGGGTAATCACCTAATATAATGAATGTTTGAATGAAATATGCTAACCGCCGATTCTGTAGATGTAAATGGTAGAACTCTCAAAGTGATGAAACCAATAGAATTGGTGAACGAATGTGCACGAGTGGAAGCTCATTACAAGAATGAACGAAAGCTGGCATGGTACGGTTAGTACTCGTGAAGGAGCGAATCGATCCGAATTACGACTCGCTGAAGTATGAAATAAAATCGAGGTAAGTAAAACGTTCTGACTCATGCCAGATAGATATGAATTAATAAAGTGAAAACAACCTACAAGATGAATATATGAATAAGTATGGTATGGAATGGAATGTTTGACTTTTAAATAGTCGACGTAAGAAGAAAACTATGTCATTAAGAACTAAATCTTAAATGTTTTGAGTGAAAAATTTAGGGTATTGGTTAGACTCTCGTCCAATGAACTTGCATGACACGTTTGCTTATGCAAATTAAGTAATGCATGAAACAAGAGGAATGGTAATGTAGAATGAATGGGGTGAGTTGAAGGTAACGTAAGGCTACGTATAGTGCAAATAACTATAGGAAACATAGGATGACGTTAACTTTGGAATTTAGCGTGTACATGTGACTATGAAATAGTAGTTTTGTTGTGATAACAAAACAAGGACTGAATGTTATATGATGTATATGAATAGAATGTAAATCTTAAAAGATGAGATGGAGACATTAAGTCTTTTATAATCGGGTCAATGAAATGAGGATGGTAGGTGAAAGTATGGTATAAAAAGAATGGACTTGTTAGAAAGAAGTCGGTAATGTGAATAATATATGAGTAAAGAATGGATAGTTACCTATTATTATGATGTACCTATCAAATTAAGCATAGAGATGTATGTGTAAATGACGAATTTAGATCGCACAGTCAACAAGATAATATGAAATTTGAAATAAACAGGAAGGAATGTTATTATTAGGATGTTGGAATTGTTTCAAGCGAACAAAATGATATATGGCACATGATATACGAGTATTAGAATGATGAATGAACCATTAGTTAAGAAGTATGTTAGAAGCTAGCATTATTAGTGAGAGCGACACTAATAAGAGCTCTGGGGCGGGTTCTTGAAGATAAAAGATTGTCAATGAGATGGGTTGGTGGTCGTGTCGATGAACTGGAAGACAAGGTGATTAGTATCAAACAAAAGTGAGCAAGGTTTCGGGGACGAAACCTCATTTAAGGGGGGTAGACTTGTAACACCCCAAAAACCCGAATTATTAAATTGCTAGTATGTTACCATGATCGATAGAATGAAATATAATAACTACGTTATTAAACCTAGTTAAATAACTAGGTAAAACAAGTAGTGAAGTAATTTGAGTGACAATTGTGATCAAGTAACAAACTTTAAGGGCCAAGATTGTCAAAAAGGAGAACTTGAGTTATTAAAACAAAAACTCCACACACACACTAGGTGTGTGTGCGTATGAACGGTCAGGAGAAAGGGAGAAAGGGAGAAAGGGGTGCAAGCCCTAATTCATGAAAAATCTTCAAATTGAAGGGGAAATTAAGCTCAAGTCCGATGCATGAACTCGTTTTCTTGATGATCTAACCCTAGCAAACATGTGGTAAGTTGTAATTTATGATTTGATGATCTTGCTATGAAGTGGGTTATGATCAATCCATGAATTTGTATGAAATTGATCATGTAGATGTGTTAGAATCACAATATAGACCATGAACTATGCAAAATTCTAAGTAATTTGATGATTTTGGATGAAACCCACTTGTAGTAGTGAAAATGATGATATGGATAATCATGCATGTTCAATAAGATTGATGTATGATGTTGTATGTAATGAGTAATTGTTAGTTAATTTGGGTATAGTATGAAAATTTCATGATTCTAATGGAATTTGATGATCTTGGTATGAACTAGTAATATTGTGCATAAAATACTTGTACCGTGTGCCTAGGAAGTAGTATGCACTCCAAGTGTGTGATGAAATGCCTAAGTGAAGCAAGGATGTGAGATTTTAGGAAGTGGCTTGATATATATGAATGATGTATGATGATGATGTAACTATTAGTATACTAACTTAAAGAATGTGCTTTAGATGGAAGTAGTACAAGAATTCAGGTTGAATGTAGGTGTTGGTCAAGATTATGCATTAGAGGCTTTTACATTGTGCTTGAACGAGCGCTGCTCACCATGTGTTTGTATTAATCACTTAATTGCGATCAAGAAGTGAATGTGTATTTAATGTATAACATATGACCATATTAGTAAAGGATGATGTTATGAATTACATTAAGTTTTCTAACTTAGCAATATTGTTGTCAAAGCGTAGAATCATGAAAGCATAAGTATGTGTAAATTGATTATGTGTATATTATGAATGCGACTAGGTGATCCTATAGTTGTATGTGTCAAACAACATTATGTATGAAACGAATGTGATGTTATTAATATGCTCTACTATATCAATATGAATGCTTCTTCAAATGTTAGAAGTTATATGCTAGAAGGTTGACTTTCTGAAAGTCAACCGAGGGATTATAGTATGGTTAGGCATTTTGACACAAGCATAAGAATCAAGAGATCATGGAAAGTGTGTTAGACCAATTATGTGTTATATGTGATAATGAATTTGGATTTCGAAGATATTGAATAATGTGGTTGACAAATCATGTCATATGCATGTTAGTGAGAGTCAATGTTGATAAGAGTTGGTAAATGTGTGTTGATTTGAATGGGCATGAATACTAACGTTATTATGGCATGACGACATGAAGAATTGGAACCACGCAAGCATGGACCAAGCATGGAAGGATAGCGGGTCAAGATGAGGCAAGGAAGCGGTTACGAGCACGGATGCACAAGGTAAGTGACTTTCGACTCACTTCTTAGTATACATAAGGACTTTCTTGTTTGTAAATGGAGGGAAGCTATGTACGGTATGGAATAATTGAAAGTATTAAGATAAGTAATGATATAGATAGTTGAAGGTAGTTTGTGGGACTAAACGGGTCGAATAATTATGTATAAGTAAGGTAGCGGTAATGAAATTCGTAAAGAATATGGACCCGAGGCAAGGATTCTTAGTCTAAAATGTAGGGAAAGGTTTTACGGACAATTGGAAACAAGTTATGTTGATATATGCATGAACGGGTCAAAATTTGGTAAAAGGGTAATAAGCCGAAGGCTTAAAAGTCATAAAGTTAGGTAGTCCATATATTGGATTTTTACTCTATGTGATGGAGAATTAAATTACGGTCGCGTAGGAAAAAGAATCAGGTAAAACGGATCAAAAACGAGCAAGTTATAAGAATTTTAGTGTGAAAGTGGGGTGCTGATCTGGGCACCACCGTAGCTTACGGTGCCACCGTAAGCTACGGTGAATGCTGGGCATTTATTTCTGCCGTAAGGCAGTTTATATCTACCGTAAGCATTTGGGGCCACCGTAAGCTACGGTGTAGCCACCGTAGCTTACGGTGGAGGTCAGGTGTAAAAGTAATGTTTATGTAATTTCTTCGTTTTTCTTCGAACTTGGACCCTGTGAACCCATTCCAAGCCTCGTTAAGTCTTTATAATGTTCCTGAACCCTACCAAATGGCTTGGTAAGTTACGGATGAGTATGAAACTCATTTTTAAGATCCGAGACATACCCGATAGATATTTTGAAGGCGTTTAAGATGTGCAGATAAGAACGGGGTATGTAAGCGAGTATGCGGGGTAATGAATTAAGTATGTGGTTATGTATGTAGGTAGGTATTTATGTAGGTGTCGGTGTAAGTATGTACGCAAGTAGTTATGTATGAGCGTGAGCATTATGTATTAAAGTATGAAGGTACATACGTGTAGGTAGGAACATATATATATATATGGGTGCAAGTATGTATGTATAATTGTATGCCAGTAGGTAAGTACGTATGCCCGTATGTTTTTATTACGATTAAGTATTGATGCTAATAACAGTGTACCTTGAGAATGAGGAATGATGCAGGTACAATGTTGAAGTTTCACCAGGGAGTGTATACTCAGACGGACATGCCTAAATGCAAAGGAATAACGGAATGGAAAGTAAAAGTGTGTGAACCTTGTTACGTTCATAATGTGTACTAGCGTTTGAATTTGTATGGTAAGTGTAGGTTGTACGAGTCACGGAGGATCATCGAGGAATGGAGATCGAAGACCGAGTCACAAGTTAGATTGTACAGGAATGTTTGAATAACTAATTTAGTAAACAATGTTTATGTTTCTATTTCGTAATGAGTTCGAATGATGTATTCAATATAGAAGTGTCACCTTAAGATGAACTTCAAGTAAGTTAAGATGTTAATAATGAAAGAAATTTTATGGTACGTATTTCCTGTCACACCCTGGCTTTGCGGAAGCGTGGTTAATTTGGTGTGACTTCTTAATACCATAGCTTAATCATAACAAAGCTATATGAATTAAAAACATGCAAGATCATCCATTAAATTTTAAAAACCAAATACAACACCATTGTCTTGACGGGAAAACACCCTAATAACCATAACATTGTTCAACAAACAAACAAAACATAAATATGGTTTAAAGACTGTGACTTATCCAGGAAAGAGTCACATTCCCTAAACCCCGGATGACCTCGGAAACTAGTGCAGCGGGAAAACGTGCCATACCGTGCCAGATCTTTAATTCCCTGAAATACATGTAAGTTGAAAAATCAACAATAATGTTGAGCGAGTTCATGCGAAAGTGAGTAAATAAACCTTTGTATTTATCAAAATCCTGGTATGTAGCAAATAAGGAAAAAGAGATCACCAATGGTTTGCAAGGCCATTGATATGTGTGAAGTGCAAGTAGGAAGACTCAAACCTTGCGATTTTGCGTCGGGGCACAAAGTCACCCCGAGGTCCGTTATGCTGGACCTGGGGTTGGGCTCGCTACACCCAGATAGATCTACCGCTTACGCCCCTCGGTCCTACAATGAGGATTAATGGCCTCCAGTTCCCGCCTACCCACTCACATGATCTAAGTAGCAACCCTCCTTACGCTAACCATACCATGTAAAAAGTACTTGTAATCATAGTAACATGTATTTCACCCCCGCAGTTTAGAAAATTGAAAACAGTTAAGAGAAAAGGGGGGACATGAACTCACAGTCGGTGCGTCTCTACCAAGTACTCCAAATCAGGCAGCTGTGCAACGACCTACATGTGCTAATTCTATTAGACGGACGGCCGTACCTTAGCTTTATAGTTTAAGTTTTTGGGAAATAGTTAGACAACTATTTCGGGTTTACTTTTCGTATATACTTGGTAGTTAGTCTCCTTCCCAAGGATGGGGGATTTAATACATGTGCGTTCGAATTATATCATTAAGTCTCACTTAATATATATTTATTTCTAATTCCAAAATATAAATATTTTTCTCAAAAATATTATAGTTTCTTTTCACATAATTTTCCCCAAAAATAATACGTTGATAAAATACGCGTTCATAAATATTTCCGCATAATGCGTAAGTTACGTTTTATCATTCGAGTGGTAATAAATATTACCAGTGTAACTTATAATTATCGTAGAGGCGTTCGTATTATTTTGGATCTGTTAACGTTCGCAAATATTATTTTTACTCTAAAAATAATATTTATGTATTTTTCACAAAATAATCATAAACAGTGTGGTGAAAATATATTTACTAAACATATATTTTTCACGTTTAGTTTTGTGAAAATCCCACCTCCGATATTTTGTAAATAAAGTCATGGCGAAATTTATATTTCGAAAACATGTCAGAAATAATTCTAACACTTGTAGTGTAAATAATTCTAAGTGTTAGGTTTTTAGAAAAAATTCGCCAGAGTTTCCTCTGTAACTGGAGGTGGCCACGCTTTCGAGCGTATCATTTTCTTTTCCAAAATCAATTTCAACAACTTCTTTATTCAATCAAACAACTTCCGACACATCAACTAGTCGACAAGTATGTAAATCGCATAATTACATGAACTTGTAGTTTTTCCGAAACTATAGTGTAAATCCCATTATATTTTGTGGATCTTTATATAAAGTAATTTGATCTTGTAAAAACCTCGTTTTTAGAGTAACTCCATCTTTACAACTTCTCGTCATCTTTTACAAAGATTGTTATTTTGTCGAAACTTTTCATTTCACAAGTGTTTACACACTTGTGGTTTATAAAAATCATGCTTGTAAGTGTAAGATCTATTTTTTTTTTTAGAAAACATGATTTTCTTTTACGCTTGGTCCTTTGAAAATACCACTTGCAGATACGTAGATCTGCTAGTTTTAAATACTATTTTACAAGTAAAACATTTTTACACAAGTTCATGATTCGCGTGTGGTAGAGTTTCACCCTTTAACCCTTGTTTCATTCAAAACAAGCTTATGTCAAGATCCATGACCTTAACCAAACCGGGTTAAATGATGATCCGAGCTACCATAACATAGATCGGGTCTAGATAATCACACAAAATCAATACTACAACATTTACACAACTTATGAGCTTTTAACCAACAATACTTGCATTTTTAGTAGACTTTAATGCATGATTTTGTAAGATTTCGAGTTTTAACCGTTACACATCGTATTAACCACTTTAGATTAGTTCAAGAGAGTGTTTTAAGCATTATACCTCTAGCTCGAGGCTAGGGAAGAATCTATGCGAAAAATGCGTGGATAAAAGCTAGAGAGTGAGGTCCTTCGTCTTCCGTTTGCACCAAGACTCCTCGTATGTGACCCGTAACACTTGTATGGACTTGGAACTTGAAGATCAAAATCGAAAATGGATAGATGGGGGTGGGGTGTGTTCGGCCGAGAGTTAGAGAGCAAGAGGGAGAGAGTTTGGTTGTGATGAAATGGTGATTAATCTCATGTGCACTAACATGTTCTTATAGGCAACACTTAGGGTTATAATCCAATGGATTTTGTGTATTCTAGATATGGGACAAGAGACATTATAATATTCAAAGATGGTACAAGTCTTGGTCACATAGTGACCGATCGGCCCAAGGGGGGGGGGTTTCCCTAGTTTATTTCCAAGTATTAGTTACTTTAAGGTTAGATTAACTAAGTTAAGTTTAGGGATTAACCCGGTTAGTGGTGTGTTATGTTTTATAGCGGGTGTTAGGGTGTTCAGGGACCCTAACTGGCTCAGAAAAAGATCAATAATGTTAATGTCAATATTTTTATATTCCGGGTGAAGTCCGGTTGTTCGGTTGGATAGTAATCCGTTAAAGCGCTTAACAAAGCTTTTAAGTGTCGTAAATACCATTTTTAGTGACACAACTTATTCCTGACACTTTGGAAAGTGTATAGTAATATTTTTCTCATGTTTTGGCACTTTATTAGCTAGCCAGAAGCTGAAATGTTAATTAAAGTGTTGTGTTTTGTGCTCAGTGTATGTTTTAGGCACATCCAGTCATCGTAACTTATTCCTAGAGACGCAGTTCTACAACCCTTGTATCCCTACACTCACTATGGGTGCAGTAAAATATTTCTGGCTCATACAGGCCTTAGAGGCATTATCTGCCTGATGCTGGCTTTATCAGCATGTTCAATAGGTTATCCGTTCATAGTGCTACTGTGCTTTTGTGCATCATGTTTGTCACTAGAGTTCAGCATGTAAATAGTGTAGTGACAGCAAATAGAGTATGATGCAAGAATATACAAGTATCAGAAATCAAGTAGCAGTTCATCAGCAGTTTCAGTTAAGCACAGTAATCAAGCAGTAATTAATTATTAATTAAATCGTACGGATACCTGGTTTAGTGAGGGTTGTCACATTTCCATTGCGTCTTTTCGGTTAAAACGTGTTAGGGCGTTACATTAATCCTTAAGAAAAACGCTATTTTCTTAACTTATATTTTGTATAAAAAAATTGGGGAAAATTATGGCTAAACACTTTGAACATTTTTCTTGTAAGAAGTCATGTAAAAATATAATTTTTTAAGTGTTTAAATTCTACAAAAATTTTGCCAAAGTTTCCCCTAAAATTAGAGGTTGTCCCATGTTTAAAAACATGTGTTTTTCATCTTCAAAACTCAACAATCATCCGCAACAATTTTGCAAGCAACAATATACAGAATCATCCATACTTTTCATGCTAACAAACTTGAAATTTCATATGAACTTGTAGTATTTTAGATCTATACTTTTAACATATGGATCTACTTGAAACAAGTCTTGTTTGTCATACTTTATAAACTTTGTAAGAACTGATAAGCATGAACACTACATTTAACTACACTTAGAAATTCATATTTCAAGTCTTTCAAGTCTACTAACATGTTCATCGTGGATCTTGCAAGATCCATGTGTATAGTTGTTAGATCTACACTTCTAACAAGCATGCATGTGATGGATCTCATTCATATCACAAAACAATCAACTATAACTTCATAACAACTTCAACACAACACAAAAATCACTTATTTACTTTAGATTTTTTTTATTTCTTCAAGTGTTTATACTTTAAAGTTTGAGATTTGATGGTTTAACTTGTACATCTTTAATATACTACTATTAAGCATCAAAATAAAGGATTAGAGGACTCACAACTAGCACTATTTGCTAGGGAAGATGAAACAAGAACAAGAAGATGAAGATGAGAACAAGTTGGTGGTTAAAAGCTCCATAGAGAGGTCATTGCACCTCTGAGACTTGAACCTTCCTTAGTTATGCTTGAAACACCCTTGAGAACCCTTGGATTATGTAAGACCCAAGCTTACAAAGCTGAGAATTTATAAAAACTTTTGAATTTTCATACAAATAATGCAATTAAACATGCATACGATGTTTTAGAAATTATAAAAGTTGATAAGTGTTTAGAACACTTAAATCCTTTAGCACGTTAATACGTTCGTAAAATATAAATCTTTTACAAAGTTCATAATTGATTCGGTTTGTAAAATAACGAATATAAGCGGAAGCTTGAAATTCAGTTGTGTTCGGTTCGTCCATTAAACTTGATCATCCTCTGTAAGGTCCTAGCTATCACCTATACACCAATAACAACTCAAATGTTAGTTATATGGTGCTTAGACTTGTATTTATAATCCATAAACAACAAATAAATAATCAAAATCAAGTTTGGGAAGCCCGTCGTAGGCTACGGGTGTACCGTAGCTTACGGCGCACATGAAACAACTTGGACAGCAGCTCTGAACCGTAACTTATGGTTTCCAACCATAAGTTACGCTGCATCCTAGCTGCAGATTTTTCAGTTTTGGTCCTTTTTACGAAAACGGCCGTAACTTTCAAACCGTTTATTCGTTTAACCTCACGTTTCTTCCTACGTGATCGTAATTTGCTCCTCTATCATTTGGACTCAAAATCCACCATTTGAATTAACAAAATTTTAATCTTATAAACCTTCGGCTTAATATTTATTTACGAAATTATTCGACCCGTTTCAAGATTTGAGCACTAAGCTCAAATCTCGCTTATACTTTCCATACCTCCTATTTCCACACTAGGATTTTCATTTATCTTCCACTAAAACTATAATTTTGGTGGATTTCATATGGTAAAATCTTATTTTCCAAATTGTACTCGTCGGTTTGGCAATTTACGAAAAAGACCTATTTCGAGGCATTAGACCAAAAATGCTTATACCTTTCACTTTTACAGTTATCAAAAGGATTTACTCGATTATAACACTTATTTTCAAACTACCCTTAAGGGTCGTTTGCCTGGTTTGCAAATTAGAGGGTATTTTGGAAAACTTTAGTCTACGGCAGAGGAGTTTTACAAGCATATTTTGACCAAGTGAGCACCTTTAATCAATATTCTAACTAAAAATCATTATGTTCTTATAAACATAATGTCTACTATTCAATTCATTAGGTATACCTTACCTTAGTAACCTAATATCCACCCATGACATATTTAACTCTCATCGGACCTTATGACCTTATTGAAAGTTTGACCCATTACACATACCTAGCTCGGATCATAGTATTGACCCGTTTGTCTTACTACCTTCCACTATTAATTGCTATTTAGTAGGAACGCAACCATACGCTATTTCCTGTAAACACAAAACTCGACTAGCGACCATTAGTTATTAATGTCAAATGGTGACGACATCACCACTTGACCCGTTTGGCCTAAACGACCATTTTATCTTTATGAGATGGTATTTATTTACCATCTCACTATTTAGTCTGTTTCAGTTTACACCATATGATTATATTACTAATAGTCGTTTCTTAATTCGTTCGACCCATTATGGCTTACACTATAGGGTGTCTTTTTCAAAACTCCTTATTTATTCGTCATTACATGACTAAATTACCGTTTTACCCTTTTATCCATTATGGCTTACACCATAATGTAATATTTATCAAAACTTATCGTTTATTCGTCAACACGTGACCGAATTACCATTTTACCATTTTATCCATTATGGCTTACACCATAATGTGATCTTTATCAAAACTTATTGTTTATTCGTCAACACGTGACCGAATTACCATTTTACCATTTTATTACCATTTTACCATTTTATCCATTATAGCTTACATCATAATGTGATCTTTATCAAAACTTATTATTTATTCGTCAACACGTGACCGAATCACCATTTACACTTTTTACTACCAAATATGGTTTCTTACCATTTTTTACTTGTTCCTACCCGTATCAATCCGTGTCGGAACGTCATATTTCAAAGACTTATTTCAAATACTAAGTCACCTCGTCCTTAATCATATACATGAATAAATATACCATTTTAAAAATGTAAGCTTTACTTACCTTGCATCCAAATTATGCTTTTCCCTCGCACTTAATCCGTTTGACCCGCTTCTTTCCCAAGCTTCCACCTAGCTTGTCAAGCCTCAAACTATCATTTATAATTCGCAAGATGGTTAGATTAGTCATCGCTTTAGACGATTATCCCACCTTACGCATTTTATATCAAAATTACCATTTGATCTTATTATAGGTTAGTTTGACTTTTAAAAGTCAACTGACCTATTAACATATGCAAATGCACAATTAGGTTCAACGAACTCACTTAGGCATTTCATCAAGTACCCGATAGACATTTATTTTTAGTCTACTATTTTAACTAAATTATTAAACCAAATTCATATCATTTCTTTCACTTTGACAAGCTCCAGCGATTATTAACATCAAGTTAACTTAGGTTTCGTTTATCAATGCTAAAACTAAGGGTTTTCATTTCTATGTAAGACCCATTTCATCATATTACTAGACATTCATCCGAATACCTAATATAATCAAGTTCTACATACAAACTAGTAGACAACATGATCTCAAACACTTATTAGCATTGACATAAACATCAATTCATCATATCATACAAAACCTGGTTCAAGACATGTATGAACACTTACTCGAATCTCTAATTTGTTCAAGTACCTTACACATACATACTAGTATGATGATCATGAATACTCATATATCATTAATTTCATCATATAATCAAAACCCACTTCATGTCATACATGAACACTTATTCAAATCACAAAATTGTTCAAGTATTTCACATATACTTGCAAGTATGATGATCATAAAATAGCACTGTTCTATTTATAGTACAAATCAAATATCTAAAGCATCTAAGCGGACATCACCTAGACAGCGACATCTAATAGTCTAACAAACTCCTGACATCTGTTATTAGCCTAAGCACTGTTACATTGATAACCTCTGTTGAGCAGCATCTGTTGAATATCATCTATTGGTCTTTAACATATGCTGAGCCATAGCAGACCTTTGCTTCTTCAGACTTTGTCTTCATCAGCAGAGGATCACTTTGTAGACCTATTGATCAGCAAACTTTATCTTCAAGTAGATGTTCTCTTTTGGCAGACTTTGGCTTTGGCAGACCTTTGGAGTAACGGATGTTGAGTCTTTGTCATTAGGAGGAGCAGATTCTTCAAAGCACTATTATTCATGATCAGATATTCTAGACTGTTTTGGCTTTGCAATCATCTGTTCTTTTGTGGGGACCACTGGAACCAACACAAGTAATACTATTGGCCTTACATCTAGCTTTAGATCTTTAGTAGCCCTTTGAACATCTGTTCAGCCTTAAACCAACCTGAGGGATTTAAACCTCTGTTAACTTACCAAACATCTGTTCAGGCTTAAACAGATGTTTGGAATCTATATCAGTGACTTGTCTCTAACAGGGCGTTGCCCTATGAAGGGACTTTTCTTCTTCTTCAACAGTGCTTTCATGTTTGGCATCTATATTCAGGCACAATTTAACATCAGCATAAACTAAATCAAATTCAGACACAATTTAACATCAACATCAATATCGATCTGCAATCCTCAGATTCTACATCTATACCATATAATAATACTTATGCTTGCTAAAATAAGTAAAAGTAAAATGTGACAAGAAAGATTAATACGATTAAGATTTATGGCACTAAAATAGTAACAACTACATCGAGTACTGAACTAAGAAACTTTCAAATCTAACAATAATAGTCAGAATTTAAAAATCTAACAGCAAGAATTAAGAAATTGTAGCTTCAACTCCTCGAGTGCTGAACCTCTCGATGTATATCCTTGAGCGTCGCCATGAACTTCACGTCTTTATCACCGCACTCTATATTACTGACAACACGAGATCACGAACGGAAGTCAAAGGCATCGCCATCAGGTTTTCGGAAACCTGGTCTCTCGTGAACAGACCAAGGTGCAGTCCATCAAAACACCTCTTTAGCTCTTGAAGAGTAGCCCTATCTGCATATACTTACTCCTCAACTTGTTTGATAAAGCGCTGCTTTAAATCATCAGAATCTACAGAAGTGTATGACGCCATTTTATGTTATATTACTCAACTGATGTGAAAGAAATGTATCTTGGTAGTAAAACGTGATGGAAAATAGGTGAACTGGCAATGATATTATATAGTGAAATATCTAACAACCTAAAGGTCAGATTTAAATTCCCTGTACATTTAATAATCTAGGAGGGAAAACGTGTACATTTAATATAAACATGTACATTTATATTTAAAAACAGTGTGCTTTTAATGTAAAACCTTTCAAAAATAAGTTTTCATGGCAAAGCTAATAAAATTAAATATCAGGAAACCCAACGGACAAAATTTAAACCCTTAAAAAAAACAAGTTATCATAATTATGATTAACCTCTTCATTTACCATAAGACCCAATTTAGACACTATAAAAGGCTGATGATTAGTTTGATTGAAAACATCAGCAGTTAATTTTTAAAAAAGTGTTAGTTAAGAAACAACCAAAACCAGTAACACCAACAATACTCTAGATGGCAAATAGATACTTATACCACTGGTCAGACACCAGCGCTGTTAAAACGCAATTCTCTAGATGGTCGCTCGAAGAAAAGAGAGCAGATGAAGAACTAAACAGAAAAGTCGACATCATTAGTGAAAACAATTACAAGCAAACCTAGAGCAGCATCGCATTGCTTGATGAAGTACTCCACTCTCCTCCATCAAATTATATTAAAAACGCAGAAGAGTTTATCACACAACTACTGAAACAAGATCAGAAAATCTGCTACATGCTACTCGATCTACAAAACAAAAGAAAGAATGAAATCGCGTGGAAGAAGGCGAGAGTCGTCGAAATCCTATAAAGTGTTAATTGTAGCGTGTAATATTTTATGCATATTTGAGTCTTTAATCTTTCTTTATATTTAATTTAATAAAACCAATATCCATATTAACATAATCTTAAATTTGAGTGAACACTTGTTTCTTCACAATCAACTTAAATAAGTATAACTACAGTAAAAAAAATAAGCTACAAATCTAACATGCAACTTTCCCATCAAAGAAGCTAGCACATGGTCAACCGCGGACGGTTGTTTTGTGGTTATCTTTGACGGTCAGGGCTATTAGAGTTACGGAGTTCCAATAGAGAATACATACTGAAATATGAAGGGAGAGTTAGAGTAGATCATAGCAACCTACAAAATCACAAAACAACTATCTATATCAACGAATTGGAAGCTTCTTTGGAACGATGATGTGTAATCGGAGATTAACCGGCGATTTCGAGGCTTCGTTGGAACGATGATGTAGGAACGATGATGTGTAATTGGAAGCTTCGTTGGAACGATGATGTGTAAACGGAATCAGTAAAACATATCTCTTTACAGCGATTTTGAAGAATCGAGCAACTAAAATGTTCGAACGATGATGTGTAATCGGAGATTAAGCGGCTGAATCATGGGAGCTCTGGATTTAAAAGAGAGAGATGGATTGAAAGTATGGTTTGAATTTTGAATGTGGAGCCTAAATCATGTATGTTATATATGTAGAGCCAGAATTTTGAAAATGGCGAAAGGTTTTGAATTTTGAATGGTGGGCAAAGGTTTGAATTTTGTATAGATAAAATGTATTTTAGAAGATTTTAAATTAAGATTTATGATGCAATAATGACATCAGATAGGCATTGTTGGACAGCCTATCTGATTGCCACATCAGCATTGTGATGTCATGCCCATTTGCCCTTTTTATAGAAAGTATAGATTATTACATTATAGGGGAAGGTTCATTTGAGAAGAAAAAGAATAAAGGATAATTTTGTAAAACATTAAATAGTTTTTTTACTTGTCTCATTTATTATCATCTTTGACTAATTAATTAGTCATAAAGACTATCCTCCACACTAACTTTTTTTTTGCCTACACACTTCAAAATTTATCCTACATATTTCGAAATTTATTCTACACGTTGAAATTTATTCTACACAACTCGTAATTTATCCTATAAAACTCGTAATTTATCCTACACTTTAAATTATTTTTTTTATTGAAAAACTATATACTTTGAAGATAAGTTACAAAAAAATTTAATGTAGTTAGCTATTAAAAAGGAAGACTAAAAATTAATGATCTATGTAGATTTACCAATGTACCCTTATAGTAAAATTAAATACTTATATTAAATGAAGTAAAATAAAACATTCTTATTGTTGAAATTTCTTCTTTTTTCTTCTTACAAAAAAATTATTCTCATTTGAACTCTCCACTTACATGATAATATTATTATATATTATTATAGTTTTATAATTAATTTAGCTGCTTCGTTTGTTTTTCTCTTGTAACTTTTGAACTATAGTGTTTTATAAATTTATAGATATGCCATTGGGGCGAGCTCATTTTCATCTAAGTATTAAACTAAGTTTCATTTAGAACGGAACAGGGTCAAATATAATATATTTTATTGTTATTATTAAACGGTCTCTTATAATACTAATTACCTATCCAAATATCTCACATTTCAGTTAGTCATTCTAACCGTGACTTACTTGTTTAACCATATATGAAATACAAATTTCATATATTTTATTTGTTTACAAAACAGGGTGTTACAACTAATGTCTTCGTTAGTTGATTGTCTCTCCTCCCCATAGTATTCGCAAAATGCGAGTCATTCATCCTCTAAAATCATGTTGTGTAAAATAACGCATGCGTACATCACATTTCTTTTTTTTCTTTGTCTCACAATCGACATGGCATGCTCAAAATGCTCCATCTTTTCTGTATAACACCAAAAGCTCGCCCGATGTCTTTGTATGCCGCCATTTGAGCTATGTTAAACTTTGTTCTCTTTTCATCTAACGTTGTATCCCGTGAAAATGATTTTACGAACACAACATACTCAAGGTAAATTACATCCGTTAGATAATACTCGTACTTGTATTCGACCCCGTTTACAAAAAAAAATCCATTCGGTCAATGGGCGATTGATTAAGAATATTTATATCGTTACTCAAATCGGGCACACCAAAAAATGCATGCCAAATCCCAAGATCTTATGGTGTAACCACTTGAAGCATCATAGCCGGTTTTCTATGATACCCACTCGTGTATTGCCTTTGCCATGCGGTTAGACAAAGTTCCCGCTCTCATTTTATACAATTTAAACTAACAAACATCCCGTGCAAACCACGTCTTTCGTCATGCAACTCCAAGATTTGTTGTATATGTCACTGTATGTAGGTTTTCTCAAATATTTTTCCATATATAGTTCAATAACATACTCACAAAAATTGTGAAGAGTTTCCTTAGTCGTTCATGCCGACATCTTTAAATAGTCGTCCATTATATCAGAACTAGGGCCATAAGCCAATTGTCTAAGTGTCGTCATGACCTTTTGCAACGTGGAGAATCCCAAATTACCACGCACCGGGGTTTGTTTGAAATATTCATATTTATTCTCTAAATCATTTGATATTCTTAAAAATAAATTTCGACAAACGTCGCCTGAATTTTTTTTCATGGTTCGGGTGAGAAGTAATCGCGTACCAATAAATCATGGGTGGCTTGTCGTTCGTGAATTATATATTTTCTCCGTTTTGTTTAGGAACTCCCTTCATCCTCGTCTTCAACAATAGCTTATACAGTTATACTACTTACTGAGAGGCTGATAATACCAGTTCTACGCCATTGTCGGATGAGGATGACAAAAACAAATTGGTCATACGAATCTGACGAACTGGATGATTGCATTTTGTTTTTCTTTTGAATTTTGAGTGTAGATGTTCTGTTGATTGGTGTATATGTGAATATAGTTTCTAACAACCTTAAATCTTCAACAAAAACTAGCAGTTGCCAACAGTCAAAAACAAACCAACCAATCCTACATACCACACCCCAAACCCCGCCCCCACGCCCGGCCAAAATCCCACGCTAAAGAGGCAACGCTCAACCCAAGCCCCTAATGGGATGGTGTACTAAGCGTGGGTTGGGTTCCCACGCCCAAACCCAATCCCCGCTCCCTATAACAGAAACCTTTTAGCCAAAGCAAAACCAACCACTACAAATATAACTAGTTTTCGTTGAAGATTTAAACTTGTCAGAAACTTGAAATTACTAAAAAGGATATAATTGTTCATGGGAAGGGCTACTATATTTATTTAAGTATCTTTTATTTACTTAAGTTGGTTTTGAGACAAGTTTAAGATCAGTTTCGGGTAACGAGTGCCAGGAAGTTTATTTTAACGCCTATTATAGAACGTGTGCCAATAAACTGAACGCCCTGAGTAAGAGTCGCTATAATGCACAACGATTATGGTTATATGTTTTAGGACCGATACAACACAACTTCATAAACACCCAACTAGTTTCACGTTACTTTAAACCAAAACCATTAGTCTGCTCTTAGTTTTAAAGCACAAAACTTATATCATAATCCGCAAATATGCAACTTCTCATACTTAAACAATCCTACGCCAACCAACACCAAAAACAAGTACAAACATAACAAAACAAAACCCCCACGTTCTAAATAAGAAGCATAACAGCTTATCGCTTCTTCGACACACCAACGGTCTTACCCCTACGACCAGTAGTCTTGGTGTGTTGTCCACGCACTCGCAGACCCCAGTAATGACGAAGACCACGGTGGTTCCTGTCATAAAACAAATAGCAAATTTTTAATCGATAGATCAGTCAACTGTAACCCTCAATCCTAACCATCCCGTTCTTAAGTGCAGGTGTACCCAAAAAACTCCTTGAGATTACACCCCTAAAAGGTAGTGCAACATATATTATATGGAAAATAGAAAGAATGTAGACCTGATCTTCTTCAATCTCTCAAGATCATCCCTAAGCTTCATGTCAAGTGCATTAGATGTGACTTGAGAGTACTTGCCATCTTTGTAATCCTTCTTTCTGTTAAGAAACCAGTCTGGGATTTTAAACTGTCGGGGATTAGCAACAATTGTCATGAGGTTATCGATCTCGGCACTTGAAAGCTCTCCCGCCCTACAAATTCAAGTTCATACATAAAAGATTTAACAAAGAGAAAAAAAATTAGGTTTTAAAAATAACAAATATGTTGTGGTCTTTAATTACCAAGACTCCTATGAACTTTATGTTTTTCTTAGTGGTGTTTAAATTGTTAAAAAAATTATAGAAACACAAAAACTTGCATGTTTACTAGTTCTTTAACAAGTTGTTTATATTCATCAAGATTCTGATTGCCCTTAATTAAAAACTTCTAATACAATCGCTTAAAAAACCTAAAAGTTGTATGACAATGCTTTCGCCTTTTAACTAGAATAAGAAACTAATGGCATCAGACTTCAGATGTTTGTCAAAACTTAACATTCATTCATTGCTTATTTACTGTCCATGCACCTAATCTTCTTTACAACTTATACCCACTGTTGCAGACTGAAGTAATTGTGATAATATTTGAAATTAAGATTAACCAAATTACGTGAAAGACTAGTATTTTTCTTACTTCATGGTTTTAAAAAACGGCTGAGCCGTGCGCCTCGAGCCGCGCCTCAAGGCGAAACGGCCAAAAAACGATTCTGTGGCGCACCTCGGGGGTTTTATACTGTATGTGCGCCTCAGAGGGGCTGAGGTGCTAAAAAAGCTACGCCTCAGGGGTTTTTGATACTTGTTTTTGATGTTTTTGTGTCAATTTCAAGCAATTTATGTCTTTTTTTATGTGTGTGTTTGATTATTTTGATAAATTTGATGATGAATTTAGTTAGTATTACTATTTTTATAAGATATATAATATTTATATTTATTTTTTAACTCCGCCTCGGTTCGCCTCAAGGCTTACACCTCGGTTCGCCTCAAGGCTTACGCCTCGTGAGGCGAAGGGAAAAACGCCTCGAGACTCGTTTCCGTTTTTTTAAACCTTGCTTATAATGGCGACACTAAAACAGGACACTCTTCCGTAACTTCTAACTAATCCCAACTGAATCATATTATATGAACTTATCCATTCCACTGTAAAATAACATAATTCTAATTACACAACTAACTTCAGATAAGCAAAATAACACTAGCTCTAGGCAAAATCATAACAGTAAGTCACAAATCCAATCTTCTTACAAAATAACACTCTTTCCTAACTCTAGATCAGACCTAAAAATCACAAAAAAAAAAAACTATAAAACTGTAAGACAAAAACCAGTGAATAAAAAAAAGTACCTCTTGTTCATATCAACATCGGCCTTTTTGCAGACAATATTGGCAAACCGACGACCAATACCTTTAATAGAGGTCATAGCAAACATGATCTTCTGCTTTCCATCAACATTCGTGTTCTGAACACGAAGAATATGCTGGAAATCTTCATTCGCTACCAAACTCTACAAAAGAGACCACGTCTTTAGCTGCGTATAATCATTAAAACACAAACACGAGTACACATATGCTGAAAATCAGAAAGTTTTGATGATTTACCATAGCTGCGATTTGAGTTTGCTGTTGTTCAAGCGGCTACTGAAATGCTCAAAATCGATGACAGCTCTGTAAACCCTAGCTGATACAGGTTAACTGTGGGTTAGAATATATTTATAAATGGGCAGGTCCAGTTTTCAGGCCCGGAAAACAATTGGGCTTTCCATCTAGAACCTATGTGGATTAGAATATATATATATTTTTTTTATTTTAAGTATCTGTAAAATAGTAGGAAAATAATTAAACTATGGGTCAGGTATGAGGTAATGGAATAGACGAGTGAATAGAATAGACGGGGTAATGGAATGGATCAGTATCATTTCATGGTCTTGTTTGGTTATTATGTGAGAATGAAATTAATCATTACCTTGTGTTGTTTGGTAGGTAGGAAGGAATAAAATCAACGATGGGTGGCGGTTATGGGTGGTGGCGGTGGTTGATGGCGGCGGTGGTCAGTGACGGTGGGTGGCGGTGGCGGCAATGGGTGGTGGTAGTGAAGACGCCGTTGTTCGGTGTCGGTGGTCGACGGTAGCGCCTGGCGGCGGGTGGTGGTGGCGATGGTCGGTGGTGTTGGATGGTGGTGGCGGTGGCCGGTGGTGGTGCCGGAGGGTGGCGATGGCGGTGGGTTGTGGCGGCTGGTGGTGTCGGTGGTGGTGGAGGTGGCGGCGGTGGCACCGGTGTTCGGTGGTGGCAGGTGGTGGCGATCATGGGTGGTGGTGGTAGTGGTGGTGGTGGCGGCGACGACGACACCGGTGTTCCGGGGAGGAGTGTGGTGGTGGTCGGCAATGGCGGGTGGCGACAATTGGTGGCGTCGACATGGTCGGCGTGGCCAGTAGTGGTGGTCGACAGTGGCGCAAGTGGTCGACGGTGTAGGGTGGCGGGTTGCTAGTGGTGGGAGATGTTGGTGATGAAGTGATAGGGAATGGAATAAAAAAACATGGGGCGTGGATGGAATGAATTTGAGGGAATGGAATGCCCTATGTAATGAGTGATTCCATTACCTTGATCAACCAAACATATTTTTTTTCATTCACGCGTAATAGTCCGTTCCATTCCGTCTCTCATTCCTGCATACCAAACACTACCTATGGGTTGTGGGAGGGGTGAAACGTGGAAAAAAATGTCACATAGACAGTGAGGTTTTCACATACTACACCAAGTAAGGGGTGTTGTGATGGATCACGCCCCCACCCCAAGCGTTATTGTCGCATTCAAACGTTGCGCACCACCATCAAGGCACTCCATCGGTCACCTCCCCCTCTCCAATCGCCCATGGAGACACCCTTGCGCCCCCTCTCTCTCTGTGGCCGCCCATGGCAGTGTTTCCACATTACACCCCGCTGATGTTGCTGTCCTCTGCACCCCCATAGCACCCAGCCTTTCGTGTATAAAATTCTCATTTTTGATATTTGACTTTTTCTCAAAGAAATTCCCACTAACTATATAATTTTATATGATTTAATCAACAAACACTACCTCAAATTGGACCTCCTCTTATAATATCGGCTATGTGCGATTGCCAACTATTCACACAACGGCGGCCTTACATACTATCCAGGGGGTGGGCACCCCCTAAACAATATTTAGTGTAATTTGTAGCAAAACTCCATATCGCCCCTTTAAATGTTCAGTTAAACCTCTTAACCGCCCCCTAGAAAATAAATCTTAGGTCTGTCAATGTGCACACCCTCAAAAAGTACCCATTAAGCATGCTATGTAACAGGTATAAAAAAAAGTGATAATTTAATAATGTTTCTTTCACTTGTTCATTTGAACCTTCACCACCGCCAGTCCTTTTTTAGATAGTTTTTGTGAAATTGATGAGGCGGAAAATAACAAAAGAAAATTAAAAGGTTTGAGTTGTTTTAGTTTGTAAACTTGAAGGGGATGTACAACCAGTGGTTGTTCTTGTTGGACTCTGTATGCTCAAAACACATATTAAATTGATGTGTCTAGTACGTTATGATCCAAGTCGGGTCATACCCAATAACAAGCTAGACAAACACTTATAATATTTATTTATGATCAAACAAATAAATATTAACAATTAGAATATTTAGAAATTGGTTTTCAAAATAATTGCACTTGAGAAAAAAATAAATTATATGGATAATTTATTTTGAGAGAATATTTTATTTTGTTATTTAATGGGTTAAATAACATTCTAAAAGGTTGCATAAGTCTTGTAAACATATGATGTTATAATTTTATAAAAGTTATAAAATAAAACCAAGATTTATTTAAAAGAAAAATTTTGAATTTTTTTTTATAAAAGTCATAAGTGGGACGCCCCCCTTTGGTGTCTTCCCAAGATTTTTTTACCAATAAAATTGCATGCAATTTTCATATTTAGATGACTCATGATTTGGTGATTTGGGTGGCAACTTCTCTCACACCTTTTAAAACATTTGTATGACAAAATTCAAGTGCAAGTGTGACATATGTTGTGGCACCTGAGGAAAACCTGCAGCAATCCTGATTTCTCACTTCACTCTTCTGTGCTTACTTGTTAAATTTCAGGATGAAATTTCTTTCAAGTTGGGGATGATGTGACAACCCGAATATTTAAGGTTAGCACTACTTAAAATCCACAACCTTTGGCGTGTGTCTTGACGTTAATTGCCTATTTATTGCGAACATGTGAGACTTGTTTGATTATGTTCGTGCACCACTAAATGTTTAAGCGTGTATACTGGTTGGTTATGCATGAACTCATTAAATGTTTGTTCGTGTGTGTTTGTTAATTATATCGTAACCGTAACTGTATAGGTGTGGGTTAGTTAGTGTAAAACTTATACTATCTTTCACATACACTCCTTAACAAGATGGGCCTCTCCCATCTTGGCCCACACTTTGGTCCGGCCTGAATCATATGTTACGTATACATATGAGGTGGGGGGGGTTAGTTTGTTACGTATTGTGAGGATCAAGATTAACCAACCCTACTCTCTCCCCTCCCTCAAGACTCCATAGTAGCCACCTTATTCCCATTCGAAGCCCTCCATTAATCGCTCCAACATCTTTTTAGGATACCTGATCTCGAGGTTAGCGATTCCAGCATTGTTCGTTTATATATATTTGTAGTTCTTGGTTATGTGTGCTTGTCTATGATTTAGAGTTTGGGTGGTAGTCTAATATGATTAGTGTTAGACGAATCTGTGCATTGATCGTGACATAAGTGTGGATATGATTTCGTGTGTTATATGACTGATCTTTGTGACGTGATTAGTTGCTTTGGTAGACGTATTTTGGTGCTAGTGATTTTGTATATATGATTGAATTAATCTTGGTGTTTATGTAATCATAAACGACTCGATGATGCCCTAGACTTGCTGTACGTAAACTCGGTGTTATGTAATAATGGGATTCATGGATGATCTTGATATAATAATAGATATTTGATGTCTATGAGATTCGAATGGCATGTAACTGATTGTTTCAGATGATTAGCGTATTGATTGTTAATAACGAATAGAGTTGATAAATGGGTTAGGGTCTATGCGCACTTTAGTGCTTGGTGGGTTTGACGAAATAAGGAACCGGTTGATTTATGTGGAGTAGTTAGAGGATGGTTTGTTATTTGATTTGGATTGTTAATTGCATGATCCTAGATTAATGTCGGTGATAATGGTGATGCATGTAACCGGGCCACTTAACAAAAGAATTATACATGTGATTGGGTTGGGCTCCCTAAATTGAACAAGTGTTGGTTGAATGTGGTTGGGCCACATAATAGACTTCGAAGTGGGCTGGGCTCGGGTGATTGAGCCGTCCTTTTAGTCCATGATAATTTGGGGTTATAAATTGTAGTGGGCTCGAGTGGAATTATAAAAGATGTTGCACGTTTATGGGCCCCTACGTTGATTTATTTAAGTGTTGATTGTGGTTTGTGGTTTGTTGTTTAAATAACTGAGGAGTTACATGAGTTACCAAAATGTATGATGGATGTTATGTGATAAGTTTTGGTGCGAAACGTTGAACATGGTCCTAACTGTTGTGAGTAATTGAAATAGGACACGGTTGATTAAAGTTAAGCAAGTAGCTAATCTTACCAAGCAACCTAAGGTGAGTTCATTCCTCTTGAGCATGCGTCCCGATGGTTGGGATAGTCTTTGGGTATCCCTGAGAGGGATTGGTTTTGGGTAAATCTGGAAATGTTGGATAATATACTCATCCTATCACCATTAAAGTCCCTCCGTGTTGTTTGGTTACCTGAGAGGTAACAAGGTATTAGTTGGTAGCGTTACTTAGGTTTGGCACCCTCGCCCCGTACCTGAGAGGACGGGTGTGAACTAATGACCTAGTCATGATGCTTTGATAGGAGCATTGGAGAAAGGGCAAAATAATTAGGAGCCGTCTTGTATTCGGGGTATTATCAACATTATATTGAATGAACTAAACTAAACACTTGGTTACTAACGTTTTCACAAATTATGATCTCACCAGCGTTGTCTGATACACTTGTTGCATACTCGCAGGTCGTTAGATTACTTGGATTTGGAACTTGCTGTCTGAAGTAGCTGGAGTGGTCATGTGTCGAGCTGATTGGATACTCATGATGTGGTTGTTGATATTACATACTTGCTTTGAAACAGTTAAACATGATTTACTTATTGCTTCCGCTGAACTTGTTGGATTTTATTAAACTCATTGTTGGTACCTTTTATTAATAATTGGCAATTTCATTTTCAAACTTGTTATGAGTTCAACATGATTAGTGGCTCGTATTGGTTTGTCACACGCCTAGCGGGGTTTCCATGGGTGGTATTTTGGGGGTGTGACAGTTTGGTATCAGAGCCACTAGTTTTAGTGAACTAGGTTTTAAAACATTTTTATAAAACCAGACTATAACCGAACAACTTCGAAAATCGACCATGACACTCAGCTCCAGATTGCAAGGTTCATCTTCTGTTTACTTTATGCATTACTTGCTTAGTAGTTACATACACACGACTTGCATAAAACAATATATTTGATACCTTGATGTGATTACTTGTGTTGCATGTCTTAGTGGAGCTAGATAGTGTGGCACTACCCTTCGACTCTTGTGAATATTAATCCTGTAATGCCTTTCGTTTTACTATTTGAATGTGGGGGAAACTTTTAGCACAAGTTAAGAAGCACTGAGATAAGCATGCAAATTGCCTTATTATTATGGGTGCACACATAATAATAACGTGAGGTGCATGTGAGTCCTAGTGAGGCTTAACGACTGTGAGAGGGGTTCCGCTCTGTTGTCTGATGTGAACACAATAGTCTGTAAAAGTCATCAGGAGGTTTGACTCCTACCTTATTTCGACTCGTAACCTTTTCCTTTTCCTTTTTCCTTATATAGAATCATGAGTGGACAAGGCCATGGGAGTGGCCACATTGCTAGGACTCAGGCCGAACTAACTAATCTGATCAACACTCGTGTGGCTGAAGCCCTAGCGGCTTACCAGGCTGGTCAACCTGCGAATCAAAACAATCCGCCTACTTGCACATTCAAGACATTCATGGATTGTAAACCACAGACGTTCAGTGGGACTGAAGGGGCTGTGGGGTTACTACATTGGTTTGAGAAGGCTGAGTCTGTATTCGCTATGTGTAACTGTCCCGAGGGGGACCGTGTGAAGTATGCTACAGACACCTTGGAGGATGGTGCCTTAACTTGGTGGAATGCCCAGGTGCAAATGTTGGGCATCGAGATGGCTAATGCTACTACTTGGAATGATTTTAAGGAGTTGATGCGGGAAGAGTACTGTCCTCGTGACGAGATTCAGAAGCTCGAGAACGAGTACTACGATTTGAAGATGGAAGGGTCCGAGATCGAGGCTTACACAAAACGATCTCATGAACTAGCAATTTTGTGCCCTAACCTGTCTCGACCTCCACCTCGAAGAATTGAGTTGTATCTCAAGGGCCTAGCACCAACCGTAAAGGGGTATGTCACTGCTGCAAACCTTAACAATCTACCTCAGATCATCCGTTTAGCACACAAGATTACCGACCAAGAGGTCAAGCGTGGATCGCTACCGCCTCGTGTATCTGTTACTACCCCTGCCGCTACCGCTACCACACCTGCTAGTGATAACAAGCGAAAATGGAATGATGCTGACAAAGCAACCAGTGCCAGTCAATCTCAGAAAAGAGCAGACAACAGTATCAACCGCAGTTTTAGCCAGTCGTCTTCTGTGAACCAGAATCAGAGTAACAATTCAAATCAGGGTTCCTACGCGGGAAAGCTACCAAAGTGTAATAAGTGTATGTTCCACCATCGCGGGCCGTGCACCCGGGTATATCACAGGTGCAACAAGGTTGGTCATATGGCTAAAGATTGTAGGGTCTGGCTTCCAAAGCAGCCGCAGCAGCCACAGCAACAGGAGAGGCAGTAGCCTCAACAGAATTAGGGAAACCGTAAGGGCTGTTTTCGGTGTGGAGACGAGGGTCACTTTAAGCGTGATTGCCCTTAGCTTAACCAGAATGCTGGCAACAACAACAACGCTGGGAATAACAACGGGAACAACGGTGGGAACGATGCGCGTGGGAGAATGTTTACCATTGGCGCGGGGGAAGCTCGCAATGATGGCAATGTTGTGACCGGTACGTTTTCTGTGAACGATCTTTTTGCTTCTGTTTTATTCGAATCTGGTGCCGATTGGAGTTATGTGTCGTTGAAGTTCAGTCGTCAGTTAGGATTAACTCCCACACCTCTTGTAAATAAACATGTAGTAGAATTAGCTGATGGTTAATCGATTGAAGCTTCTTATGTCCTTTTTGGTTCTGAACTTGATCTCATGGGTCAAGTGTTCGACATTGACCTACTCCCCGTTACTCTTGGAAGTTTTGATGTGGTCGTGGGCATGGATTGGTTGTCCAAGCATTAAGCGGAAATTCTCTGTAAAGAGAAAATCGTGCGTATCCCTCTTCCCAGTGGGGAATCTTTGTCGGTTCAGGGTCATCGTAGTGGTGCCATGGTCGGCATCATCTCAGCCATGAAAGCCCAGAAGTGTCTACGAAAGGGCTACCCTGCTATTCTAGCCCTTGCTACCGATCCACACCCTGAAGAAAGGAAGATCGAAGTAGTTTGTGAGTTTCCTGATGTGTTTCCTGAAGAACTCCCTGGTTTACCTCCACATCATCAGGTGGAATTTCAGATTGACCTCATGCCAGGGGCCGCCCCGATTGCTCATGCTCCTTACCGTCTTGCACCAGGAGAGTTGCAGGAGTTGTCAAATCAACTCCAAGAGCTGTTGGATAGAGGTTATATCCGACCCAGCTCTTCGCCTTGGGGAGCCCCAGTGCTGTTTGTGAAGAAAAAGGATGGGTCCTTTCGGATGTGTATAGATTATCGTGAACTCAACAAGGTGATAGTCAAGAACCGTTATCCCTTACCACGTATCGACGATCTATTTGACCAGTTGCAAGGGTCAAGTTTTTATTCCAAGATTGACTTAAGGTCGGGCTATCATCAGGTACGAGTCTGAGAGGAGGATGTTCCCAGAACGGCTTTTCGAACGCGGTATGGCCACTATGAGTTTTTGGTTATGCCGTTTAGGTTGACTAACGCACCAGCGGTTTTCATGGATCTCATGAACCGCATGTGCAAACCGTATCTCGACGATTTTGTTATTGTGTTTATCGACGACATCTTGATCTACTCCAAGAGCAAGGAAGACCACGAGCGGCACTTACGTCTTATTTTGGAGCTCCTGAGGAAGGAGCAGCTCTACGCGAAGTTTTCCAAGTGTGACTTCTGGATTCGAGAGGTACACTTTCTTGGGCACATTGTTAATGAATTGGGAATACACGTGGATCCTGCAAAGGTTGATGCTGTTAGAAATTGGGCGGCACCAAAGAATCCTTCGGAGGTGCGACAATTTCTTGGTCTCGCTGGGTATTATCGAAGATTTATCAAGGATTTCTCGAAGATCACTCAACCTCTTACCTCGTTGACGCAGAAAGGCGTCGTATATTCTTGGGGAAGTAAACAGGAGGATGCCTTCCAGATTTTGAAACAGAAACTCTACAGTGCACCAATCTTGTCTCTACCTGAAGGCACCGAGGATTTTGTGGTTTATTGTGATGCTTCCATTCAGGGTCTGGGTTGCGTACTGATGCAACGCAACAATGTGATAACTTATGCTTCTCGACAACTGAAGGTTCATGAGAAGAATTACACGACTCACGACTTGGAGTTAGGGGCCGTGGTGTTCGCGTTGAAGATCTGGAGGCACTATCTGTACGGTTCCAAATGCACCATCTACACCGATCATAGAAGCCTTCAACATATCTTCGACCAAAAGGAATTGAATATGCGACAGCGTCGCTGGGTAGAACTTCTGAACGACTACGATTGTGCCATTAAGTATCACCCAGGTAAAGCTAACGTTGTAGCTGATGCCCTTAGTCGAAAGGAAATGAAACCTAAGCGTGTGCGAGCCTTGCAGCTCACTATTCACTCAAATCTTCCTGATCAGATCCGTTCGACTCAGGTAAAAGCATTGAAGGAAGAAAACTATGAAGCTGAATACTTGCGGGGCATGGAAAACGACTTACAGAGAGATCTGATGGTATTCTCTACTGCATGGAACGGATATGGATTCCCTTGTTTGGTAACCTTAGAAAGCTTGTGATGGACGAACCGCACAAGTCTCGATACTCTGTTCATCCGGGTTCAGATAAGATGTATCAGGATCTCAAAGTCTTGTATGGTGGCCGAAGATGAAAGCTGACATCGCAACGTACGTGAGTAAGTGTTTGACTTTTGCTAAAGTCAAAGTGGAGTATCAGAAACCCTCAGGCCTACTTCAGCAACCAGAGATACCCACGTGGAAATGGGAGCAGATTGCTATGGATTTCGTCACAGGTTTACCGAGAACTCAGGTCAGAAACGACACTATTTGGGTGATCGTTGATCGTCTCACGAAGTCAGCGCATTTTCTAGCGATCAAGGAAACGGATAAGTTCTCACAGCTTGCAGCGATTTACCTTAAGGAAGTGGTTTATAGCCACGGGGTGCCAACTTCCATCATCTCAGATCGAGACCCGCATTTCATTTCTGATTTATGGCAGTCGATGCATAAGTCGTCTGGTTCAAGCCTCGATATGAGTACTACTTATCACCCACAGACGGATGGCCAGAGTGAGCGAACCATCCAGACACTTGAAGGCATGCTGCGTGCATGTGTGATCGATTTTGGCAAAGGCTGGGAGAGACATTTACCGTTGATAGAATTCTCGTACAACAACAGCTACCACACTAGTATCCAGGCAGCTCCATTCGAAGCATTGTACGGGCGGAAATGCCGTTCTCCTCTCTGTTGGGCTGAGGTGGTTGACAGCCATATCACGGGTCCTGAGCTTGTACTTGAAACTTCAGAAAAGATTGTTCAGATCAGGAACCGTATGGTAGCAGCGCGGGATCGTCAGAAAAGCTACGCTGACAAGCGTAGGAAACCGTTGGAGTTTGCAGTAGGTGATCGTGTTATGTTGAAGGTTTCGCCCCTTTAAAAGTTCAGTTAAACCTCTTAACCGCCCCCTAGAAAATAAATCTTAGGTCTGTCACTGTGCACACCCTCAAAAAGTACCCATTAAGCATGCTATGCAACAGGTATAAAAAAAGTGATGATTTAATAATGTTTCTTTCACTTGTTCATTTGAACCTTCACCACCACCACCAGTCCTTTTTTAGATAGTTTTTGTGAAATTGATGAGGCGGAAAATAACAAAAGAAAATTAAAAGGTTTGAGTTGTTTTAGTTTGTAAACTTGAAGGGGATGTACAACCAGTGGTTGTTCTTGTTGGACTCTGTATGCTCAAAACACATATTAAATTGATGTGTCTAGTACGTTATAATCCAAGTCGGGTCATACCCAACAACAAGCTAGACAAACACTTATAATATTTATTTATGATCAAACAAATAAATATTAACAATTAGAATATTTAGAAATTGGTTTTCTAAATAATTGCACTTGAGAAAAAAATAAATTATATGGATAATTTATTTTGAGAGAATATTTTATTTTGTTATTTAATGGGTTAAATAACATTCTAAAAGGTTGCATAAGTCTTGTAAACATATGATGTTATAATTTTATAAAAGTTATAAAATAAAACCAAGATTTAATTAAAAGAAAAATTTTGAATTTTTTTATAAAAGTCACAAGTGGGCCGCCCCCCTTTGGTGTCTTCCCAAGATTTTTTTACCAATAAAATTGCATGCAATTTTCATATTTAGATGACTCATGATTGGGTGATTTGGGTGGCAACTTCTCTCACACCTTTTAAAACATTTGTATGACAAAATTCAAGTGCAAGTGTGACATATGTTGTGGCACCTGAGGAAAACCTGCAGCAATCCTGATTTCTCACTTCACTCCTCTGTGCTTACTTGTTAAATTTCGGGATGAAATTTCTTTCAAGTTAGGGATGATGTGACAACCCGAATATTTAAGGTTAGCACTACTTAAAATCCACAACCTTTGGCGTGTGTCTTGACGTTAATTGCCTATTTATTGCAAACATGTGAGACTTGTTTGATTATGTTCGTGCACCACTAAATGTGTAAGCGTGTATACTGGTTGGTTATGCATAAACTCATTAAATGTTTGTTCATGTGTGTTTGTTAATTATATCGGAACCGTAACTGTATAGGTGTGGGTTAGTTAGTGTAAAACTTATACTATCTTAGTTGGGCTGCAAACTTACTCGGCACATACACTCCTTAACAAGATGGGTCTCTCCCATCTTGGCCCACACTTTGGTCCAACCTGAATCATATGTTACGTATACATATGAAGGGGGTTAGTTTGTTACGTATTGTGAGGATCAAGATTAACCAACCCTACTCTCTCCCCTCCCTCAAGACTCGACAGTAGCCACCTTATTCCCATTCGAAGCCCTCCATTAATCACTTCAACATCTTTTTAGGATACCTGATCTCGAGGTTAGCGATTCCAGCATTGTTCGTTTATATATATTTGTAGTTCTTGATTATGTATGCTTGTATATGATTTAGAGTTTGGGTGGTAGTCAAATATGATTAGTGTTAGACGAATCTGTGCATTGATCGTGACATAAGTATGGATATGATTTCGTGTGTTATATGACTGATCTTTGTGACGTGATTAGTTGCTTTGGTAGACGTATTTTGGTGCTAGTGATTTCGTATATATGATTGAATTAATCTTGGTGTTTATGTTATCATAAATGACTCAATGATGCCCTAGACTTGCTGTACGTAAACTCGGTGTTATGCAATAATGGGATTCATGGATGATCTTGATATAATAATAGATATTTGATGTCTATGAGATTCGAATGGCATGTAACTGATTGTTTAAGATGATTAGGGTATTGATTGTTAATAACGAATAGAGTTGATAAATGGGTTAGGGTCTATGCGCACTGTAGTGCTTGGTGGGTTTGACGAAATAAGGAACCGGTTGATTTATGTGGAGTAGTTAGAGGATGGTTTGTTATTTGATTTGGACTGTTAATTGCATGATCCCAGATTACTGTCGGTGATAATGGTGATGCATGTAACCGGGCCACTTAACAAAAGAATTATACATGTGATTGGGTTGGGCTCCCTAAATTGAACAAGTGTTGCTTGAATGTGGTTGGGCCACATAACAGACTTCGAAACAACCATACACCCGAAGTGGGCTGGGCTCGGGTGAGTCAGCCGTCCTTTTAGTCCATGATAATTTGGGGTTATAAATTGTAGTGGGCTCGAGTGGAATTATAAAAGATGTTGCACGTTTATGGGCCCCTACGTTGATTTATTTAAGTGTTGATTGTTGTTTGTGGTTTAAATAACTGAGGAGTTACATAAGTTACCAAAAATGTATGATGGATGTTATGTGATAAGTTTTGGTGCGGAACGTTGAACATGGTCCTAACTGTTGTGAGTAATTGAAATAGGACACGGTTAATTAAAGTTAAGCAAGTAGCTAATCTTACCGAGCAACCTAAGGTGAGTTCATTCCTCTTGAGCATGCGTCCCGGTGGTTGGGATAGTCTTTGGGTATCCCTGAGAGGGATTGGTTTTGGGTAAATCTTGGAATGTTGGATAATATACTTATCCTATCACCATTAAAGTCCCTCCGTGTTGTTTGGTTACCTGAGAGGTAACAAGGTATTAGTTGGTAGCGCTACTTAGGTTTGGCACCCTCGCCTCGTACCTGAGAGGACGGGTGTGAACTAATGACCTAGTCATGACCAATGCTTTGATAGGAGCATTGGAGAAAGGGCAAAATAATCAGGAGCCATCTTGTATTCGGGGTATTATCAACATTATATTCAATGGACTAAACTAAACACTTGGTAACTAACGTTTTCACAAACTATGAGCTCACCAGCGTTGTCTGATACACTTGTTGCATGCTTGTAGGTCGTTAGATTACTTGGATTTGGAACTTGCTGTCTGAAGTAGCTGGAGTTGTCATGTGTCAAGCTGATTGGATATTCATGATGTGGTTGTTGATATTACATACTTGCTTTAAAACAGTTAAACTTGATTTACTTATTGCTTCAGCTGAACTTGTTGGATTTTATTAAACTCATTGTTGGTACCTTTTATTAATAATTGGCAATTTCATTTTCAAACTTGTTATGGGTTCAACATGATTAGTGGCTCGTATTGGTTTGTCACACGCCTAGCGGGGTTTCCATGGGTGGTATTTTGAGGGTGTGACATATGTGCTGGTGTAATCATTGTATAACTCCAAACAATTCAATTATCAATAAAACAGTGAGTTATGATCCCAATATTTGTTTATTTATGTCTGACATTTGCACGTTTTGATTCTTGTTCGATTTCAAATCCTTAAACACTTTCTGGAAAGTTATACGCAAACTGTTACGTAGACGTAATCAGTTTAATGTGACATACACTCCGGTATAGTGACATAAGCTTAACATACCCTATATAACCTTTACATAACTTAGAAATAAGTTTTTAAGGCTTTGGTATGGCAAAAACAAGTTTATTCGATCATAGGGACTATTTGTGACAAACTGCAAAAGTCTGCCAATTCGTATAACAATGTACACTCCGGAAATAGTTCATACGTTAAACATACTCTAAATACCCTTTACATAGCTTCGAAATAAGTTTTGAGGGGTTCAGTATGCGAAAATATGCTTATTTGATCATAGGGACTTAAAGCGTCAAAAATGCGAAAGTATGCAAATTCGTGCATATCGCGTTCTGACCATATCCGGACATCCAAAAATTTTTGTAATCATTAAAATATAATATTTTAGTGATGCGAATGCAAAAATACCTTTCTTTTCGTAATTTGGATCATTTTTCGTGTCCGTTCGAGTTTCGTCGTAATTAACCAAAAAACGCGATCGTACGACCAAATGAACCGATATCCTTGATATTTCCAAGAATATTTCAAGTCCACTATGCTTTAACATCCTTTTAGAACCTTGAAAAAAGGTTAACGAGGGTTAAACGTGTCACACCCTGGCTTTGCGGAAGCGTGGTTAATTTGGTGTGACTTCTTAATACCATAGCTTAATCATAACAAGGCTATATGTATTAAAATATGCAAGATCATCCATTGATAATAAAAATATAAAACATTGTCTTAACGGGTGAAACACCCAACAATCATGACTTGTCTAAACATTACAACCATAAACATGACATAAACATGATTCAAGGACTGTGACTTGTCCAGGAAAGAGTCACAAGCCTCGAACCCTGGATGACCTTGGGCCTAATGCAGCGGAAAACAAGCCATACCGCGCCAGATCGTTAATTTCCTGAAATACATGTAAGTTGAAAAATCAACAATAATGTTGAGCGAGTTCATGCGAAAAATGAGTAAATAAACCTTTATCTTTATCAAAAACCCTGGTATGTAGCAAATAAGGAAAAAGAGATCACCAACGGTTTGCAAGGCCATTGATATGTGTTAATGCAAGTAGGAAGGCTCAAACCTAGCAAATTTATGCGTCGGGAACAAAGTCATCCCAAGGTCCGTTATGCTGGACCTGGGACTGGGCTCGCTACACCCAAATAGATCTACCGCTCCTGCCCCTCGGTCCCCACCCTGAGGATTAATGACCTCAAGTTTCCGCCTACCCATTCACATGATCTAAAAGTAAACCTCCTTACGCTAACCATACCATGTATAAACATATTCATAATCATTGTAACATGTATTTCACCCCCGCGGTTTATAAAACTGAAAACAGTTAAGAGAAAAGGGGGACATGAACTCACAGTGAGTGCGTCACAATATCAAGTAATCCAAATATCCAAGTGCTGCGCAACGACCTACATGTGCTAATTCTTTTAGACGGATGGCCGTGCTTTAGCTTCATAGTTTAATTTTCGGGAAACAGTTAGACAACCGCTCTGTGTATATACTTGGTAACGTATTTTCCTTCCCAAGGATGAGGGAATTAATACATGTGTAATTATATCATTTTATTAAGTCCCACTTAATACATTTTATTTCTTATTCCAAAATATAATTATTTTTCTCAAAAATAATATATTTTCTCTTTACATAATACTTTCCAAAATAATACGTCGACAAGATACGCATTCGTGAATATTTCCGTATAAAGCGTAAGTTACGTTTTGGCGATTAAGTGGTAATAGTAATTACCATTGTAACTTATATGTTTGTCGTATAAGCGTTGGTATTATTTTGGGTTCGACAAAGTTAGTAAATAATATTTATACATTTTCACAAAATAATCATAAACAGTGTTGTGAAAAATATATTTACTGAATATATATTTATCACGTTTAGTTTTTGTGAAAATCCCACCTCCGATTATTTAATAAATAAAGTCATGGCGAAATATATTTTGAAAACATTTCAAAATAGTTTAACACTTGTAAATAATTCTAAGTGTTAGATTTTAGAAAAATTTCGCCAGAGTTTCCCCTGTAACTGGAGGTGGCCACGCTTTCAAGCGTATCATTTTCTTTTACAAAATCACTTCAACAATTTTTCAAATCAACCAATCAATTTCCAACACATTACACAAGTTTCAACACTTCAAACTTGTAGACTAGTATGTAAAATCACATTATTACATGAACTTGTAATTTTTCTAAAACTATTGTGTAGATCTCGTTATATTTAGTGGATCTATGTATATAATAGTTTAGTCTTGCAAAAACCCCGTTTTTATCACAAATCCTCCTTTACAACTTCCCGACAACTTTTATAAAAATGGTTATTTTGTCGGATCTTTCGTTTCACAAGTGTTTATACACTTGTAGTTTGTAAAAATCATATTTATTAACATGTTATCCAACTTATATAAAAAACATGATTTTCTCAACACCCGGTTCTACGAATATACCACTTGTACATACGTAGATCGGCTCGTTTTAAATACTATTTCACGCGTCAAAACACTTTTACACAAGTTCATGTTTCCCGTGTGGTGGAGTTTCACCTTTTAACCCTCGTACCGCTAGAAACAAGTGTATGTCAAGATTCGGGATCTTAACAAAGTCGGGTTAAACGATGATAAGAGCCACCACATCATAGATCGGGCCTTAACAATCAACATATTCAAATACTACGACATTTACACAAGACATGACCTTTTATCCAACGATTTTCATGTTTTAGTAGACTTTTTAGATTCAAGAGATGGGTTACCGACTTTTAACCATTAAAAATCCTTTTAACCACCTTAGATACGAACAAGAACAAGTTTTAAACAATATACCTCTAGCTCGGGGCTAGGGAAGAATCTAGTCGAAAATGGCGTGGATAAAAGCAACGTAGCGAGGTCCTTCAACTTCCGTTTGCTTCCGGCTTCCTCGTATGTGATCCCCGACACTAGTGTGCACTTGGAATGGCAAGACAAGAACCGAGCAATGGATGGATGGTGGTGGGTGGCTACGGCCGTGAGGGAGCACAAGAGGGAGAGAGAGAGTGAGTTGATGAGTGTGTGTGTTCTATGTGTGAGTGTGTGTATTTATAGAGAAAATTTTCGTTATCGCCCAACGGTTTCTTGTTCTAGATATCCACAAACCCAATATAATATAATAAAAGTGTACCCCCCCTTGTCCCATCATCTTGGCCGATTTCATTAGGGTGGTGGGACCACCCGATTGGATCTCGATTGTTCAGTTAGAGTTTAGTTAAGTTAAGTCGGTTAAGTTTAGGGATTAACCCCGTTAGTTGTTTAATGCGTTATAATGCGGGTGTTAGGGTAATCAGGGACCCTAACTGGCTCAGAAAAATTACCAATAACATTTATGGCAATATTTTTATGCTCCGGGTATTGTCCGATTGTTCGGTTGGATAGTAATCCGTTAAAGTGCTTAAGTAATCCTTTAAGCGTCATAAATAATATTTTTAGCGACACAATTTATTCTGCGAAGTGTCAGGAATAATTTCTCATGTTTTGGCACTTTATTAATTAGCTAGAAGCTAGTATGTTGATAAAAGTGCTATGTTCCGTGCTTAAAGTATGTTTTAGGCACATCCAAATCTCTATATCTTATCCCTAGAGACGTAATCATACAACCCTTGTATACCTACACACACTATGGGTGTAGTAAAATAATTCTGGCTCATACAGGCCTTTAGAGGCAGTGTTTGCCTGATGCTGGCTATATCAGCATGTTCAATAGGTTATCCGTTCAAATGCTACTGTGCTTTTGTGCATCATGTTTGTCACTAAAGTTCGGTAATTAAGTAATGTAGTGACGGAAATCAAAGTATGATGCAGACATGTACAGTTATCAGAAATCAAGTAGCAGTTTATCAGCAAACTCAGTAAGGCACAGTAATTAAGCAATAATTAATAGTTAATTAGGTCGTACGGATACCTGGTTTTGAGTGAGTTGTCACATTCTCCCCCCGTTAAATAAATTTCGTCCCGAAATTTTAAATTCTGCTTGTAGAAGTAGGGTTCTCAGGAAATAAGTGGGGGTATTTCTCCTTCATTCGGTCTTCACGCTCCCAGGTGAACTCAGGACCATGTCTAGCATTCCAACGAACTTTGACGAGCTTGACACTGCTCCGGCGGGTCTTGTTAACTTTCCAATCCGTGACCTCGACAGGTTCTTCAACGAAGTGGAGCGTGTCATCAACATGAATTTCGTCGGTAGGAATGGCAACGTTAACTTGAGTTGGACTTCTCTTCAAATTGGATACATGAAATGTATCGTGAACATTATTCAGTTCGGCAGGTAGTTCCAACTTGTATGCCACGGTCCCAATTCTTTCCAAAACCTTGAAAGGACCAATGTAGCGCGGATTCAACTTCCCACGCTTTCCAAAGCGTGCCACCCCCTTCCAGGGTGATACTTTCAACAAAACCATATCCCCAACCTCGAACTCTTGAGGTTTCCTTTTCAGATCTGCGTAGGTCTTCTGACGGTCACGAGCCACACTAATGCGATCTCGGATTTGCGCGATCTTATCTGTAGTTTCCTGAACTACATCGGGACCTACCAATTGTCTATCACCTGCGTCTGACCAACAGAGCGGTGATCTGCACTTGCGTCCATATAAAGCTTCGAATGGCGCGGCACCAATACTGGTGTGGTAGCTGTTGTTGTACGAAAACTCAACCAGGGGTAAATGCTTATCCCAGCTACCGCCTATATCCATCACACATGCTCTCAGCATGTCTTCCAACGTCTGAATCGTCCGCTCACTTTGACCGTCGGTCTGCGGGTGAAAAGCTGTGCTCATATTCAGCTTTGAGCCAAAAGCTTCCTGGAAGGATTGCCATATCCTCGATACGAACCTTCCGTCTCTATCAGAAATAATCGAGAGAGGTACTCCATGGCGAGTAACAATTTCTCTCATGTAAATTTTAGCCAATTTGCTTGTATTATCCTTCTCGCGGATAGGCAAGAAGTGTGCTGACTTCGTTAAGCGGTCCACTATCACCCAGATAGTGTCATGGCCTCTTGGCGTCCTTGGCAACTTCGTAATAAAATCCATGGAGATTTCTTCCCACTTCCACTGGGGAATTTTTGGTTGCTGCAGAAGTCCCGAAGGCTTCTGGTATTCCGCCTTAACTTTGGCGCAAGTTAAACATTTGCTCACGTAAATAGCAACATCGCCTTTCATCCTAGGCCACCAGTAGTAATCTTTAAGATCCTGGTACATCTTATCCGCTCCAGGGTGGATAGAGTACCGTGACTTGTGAGCTTCATCAAAGATAACCTCTCTTAAACCACCAAACAGAGGAACCCAAATCCTTTTCCCAAAACACAACGTTCCTTCCCTGTTTGGCACCAAAATCTTCTCCATCCCACGGAGATATTCTGCCTCAAGGTTTCCCTCCTTGAGAGCTTCCTTCTGTGCTGCACGAACGCGCGAGGAAAGATCGGTTTGAATAATCATTTCCATAGCCCTAACCCTTATGGGCTTGATTCTCTCTTTACGACTTAGGGCATCGGCGACCACATTCGCCTTCCCTGGATGATACTTGATCTCGCAGTCGTAATCGTTCAACAACTCGACCCATCGTCTTTGCCTCATGTTCAACTCCTTCTGGTTGAATATATGTTGGAGGCTCTTGTGATCTGTAAAGATTGTACACTTCGTACCATAAAGGTAGTGTCTCCAGATCTTCAAGGCAAAAACCACTGCGCCTAGCTCCAAATCATACGTGGTATAGTTCTTTTCATGCACCTTCAGTTGGCATGATGCATAGGCAATAACCTTTTGACGTTGCATCAACACACAACCCAATCCTTGACGCGATGCGTCGCAGTATACCACAAAATCGTCGGTACCTTCCGGTAGAGCTAAGATTGGCGCGTTACAAAGCTTATCCTTCAATGTCTGAAATGCTTCATCCTGTTTGATTCCCCAATCAAACTTCTTATCCTTCTGCGTGAGGAGTGTCAACGGTTGAGCGATCTTTGAAAAGTTCTCGATGAACCTTCGATAATAGCCAGCCAAACCCAAGAATTGCCGAATCTCGGTTGGCGTCTTTGGCGTTTCCCAATCTTTGATCGCCTCGATCTTGGTCGGGTCCACATGAATTCCATCTCCATTCACCACGTGCCCAAGGAATTGCACTTCTCTTAGCCAAAACTCACACTTAGAGAACTTGGCATACAACTGTTCCTTCTTTAGCAGTTCCAGAATGGCTCTAAGATGCTGCTCGTGCTCAGCCTTCGTCTTTGAATAAATCAAGATGTCATCGATGAACACAATCACGAACTTATCCAAGTACGGCTTACAAACTCGGTTCATCAAATCCATGAACACTGCAGGTGCGTTTGTCAAACCAAACGGCATAACCAGAAACTCGTAGTGCCCATAACGAGTTCTGAAGGCTGTTTTCGGAATACTCTCCTCCTGTATCCGTAGCTGATGGTATCCAGATCGAAGGTCGATCTTTGAGTAGAAGCTCGAACCTTGAAGTTGGTCGAACAGATCATCGATTCTTGGCAGGGGATACCTATTCTTGATTGTCAGCTTGTTCAACTCTCTGTAGTCAATGCACATACGGAAACTACCGTCCTTCTTCTTCACAAACAAAACTGGAGCTCCCCAAGGCGAGAAGCTTGGTCGGATAAAACCCTTATCTAACAACTCTTGAAGTTGCGTCGACAGTTCTTGCATCTCAGACGGAGCAAGTCTATAAGGTGCCTTAGCCACAGGCGCAGCGCCCGGAACTAAGTCGATGCGAAACTCCACTTGCCTTTGAGGTGGCAAGCCAGGCAAGTCTTCTGGAAAGACTTCTGGGTAATCCCTCACGACAGGGATGTCTTCGATCTTCGGCTCAGCAGCCTTCTTATCCACAATGTGTGCTAGAAAAGCAACACATCCTTTCCTCAAACACTTCCTCGCTTTCAGGCAGCTAATCATCCTTAACGGCGTCTCACGCTTCTCCCCATGAACAACAATGGTCTCACCATCATCGGTCGGGATACGAATAATCTTCTCGTGACAAACTATCTCCGCCTTGTTGCTCGATAACCAATCCATCCCTACTACCACGTCGAAGCCTCCCAACTGGACTGGTAGTAGATCGAGAGCAAACTCACGCTCTCCTAATTCGATTACGCAACCTCGAATTACCTCGTTAGCTTCTACTAACTTCCCATTTGCTAATTCGATCGAGTAAGGAATATCTAACTTACTAGCGGCTAAACCAAGCATGTTTCTAAATTCTAGCGATACGAAGCTATAATCGGCACCAGTATCAAACAAAACGGATGCATAGCGTTGGTTTACAGGGAACGTACCAGTGACAACGTTGGGATCCTGGCGCGCTTCCCTGGCTTCCATGTTAAACACTCTTCCGCGTGCCTGGGTTAACTCTGGGCAATTCCTCTTGAAATGCCCTTGATCTCCACAATTGAAACATCCGGGCCTCTACCCGTTTCCACCATTGTTCCCAGCTTGGTGGTTTCCCTGGTTCCGATTCATGGCGCCTGCTTGGTTAGCATTGTTGGCACGGTTTCCATCACCTCCCTGATTTCCTTGTGGGCGGTTCCCATTACCACCACGGTTATTCCTATTCCCATTTCCTCCTTGACCTCCCCGGCCAGCAGTGGTCCAACAAGTCTCCTTCAGGTGGCCAACCTTTCCACATGCTTCACAAACTTTCAACCCACAACGACCAGAGTGATGCTTTTGGCATGAGTTGCACTTGGGTTGTGCACCCATGTATCCCTTCCCTTTTTTTCTACCACCAGCTGAATCATGAGCTGGCGCATTCGACTCTCCCTTTTTAACCACCGTCCCGGTGCTTTGCTTGAAACTCGAAAACTTCCGCTTATTACCACCAGATGACTCCACATGAGTCTCCTTTTTCTTGGGTTCAATCTCATCGAACTTGTTCATCCGAATCGCCTCTTCGGTGAGGGCCACACTTAGATCAATGGCTTCTGTGATGGTTGCAGGTTTGGAAGAAGTCACCATGCTGATTATCTGAGGAGCCAATCCCCAGATGAAACGTTCAATCCTTTTGAACTCCGGTGTAACCATATAGGGTACCACGTGCGACAAATCGTGGAACCTCTGAACATATTCAGCTATCTTCGAACCTTCCATCTTTAGGTGCCAGAATTCGGTCTCTAACCTCTGAATTTCAGCACGAGAACAGTACTTCCTGCGCATAAGCTCTTTCAACTCTGTCCAGGTCAGTGCGTAAGCTGCGGCTTCGCCAAGGGTCTGGACCTGTAGATATCACCAGGATAGGGCTCCATCCACAAATAGCCCTGAGATGTAAGTGACTTGCTGATCCACAGCGCACTTGCTCATGCGAAGTACGGACTCGGTCTTCTCTGCCCAGCGGACGAAAGCAACAGCACCACCTGTGCCGTCGAAGTTTATGGGCTTACAGTCCAAAAATTGTTTGTTGGTGCACCCTGCACATACATTACATCATAGGAACGGCATTAGCATCTGCTAAAGGAATCCATTTAGGCCATGGTATGTCTTAATGACTTAGGGTTACCATGAGGAGGATTTTGGTTGCCGTTGATGTTCGAGCTACTTCCGCTTGGTCCTCCTTGCGAGGCAGCATATTGAGCAATGGCGGCAGCAATAACTTGCTGTAGTTCTTCGTGAGTAGTGGGCATCGGCTGCGGTTGACGTCTTGGTGCCATCTTCTAAAGATGCGTACGTCGATTAGGCCATAATAAACATACGTATATAGTAATAGTAATAGCATATAACATCTCATGTTATCAATATATATCACACACAACATCCCATGTCCCAACATCCCATGTTGCAAATATTATACATACAACATCCCATGTCCCAACATCCCATGTTGCAAATATCATACATACAACATCCCATGTCACAAAACATAAATAAGCAATTAAGTAAATCAGATATGATGAGAATACGGCGATTGTTATATATATCGAGACCATAATGTGGTAAAGGTATCAGTACGTCACTGTATCATACAATCACAAATCAAATAGGGGCTACATCACCCCCGTCAAAAACAATATCACATCAGTGTTACATACATCTAGTACATCAACAAATATCAACAAAAATCAGTATCGTCAGATGGTCTCCAAAAGGCTGTGCAGTCACAATCGCGGTCGTCTCACCATCGCCTACCACTATGGTACCAATGAGCCCTATGCAGATGGGGGTGGAGGAGGGGGAAAGTGAGTGTAGAGCAAGCGGCGTAAATGAAGCCAATCCTCCTCCATCGCCTGCTGAGTGCGAATAACAGATGCAATCTGCTGCTCCATAGTCGAAAGTCGGGCAGCAAAGTCAGGAGGTAATGATCGAAAAGGCTGAAAAGATGAGGATGTCTGACCAAGATATGGACCTAGTGATAACTGAGCTCTCTCGAGCTCCTGGAGTCGCTGTGTATGGGAATCATGCTGATGGACAAAGGACATCAAGACGTCCTCAATGGTATGTCCCATATGGAATGGATGATATGGATCAGTAGGTGGCATCGGTGAGGAAGATGACCAAAGCAGTGGCATGCTGGTGGGATCGAATGGTGCTACATGAACAGAAGATGGAACAGGTGTCATCTGAGGCATGAAGGGCATAGGCATCGGGATGTGCCCAAAGGGGTGGGCTGAAGAGCCCTCTCTAGGCCCTGCTGGAGGTACAAACGGTGGGATCTGAAACGTAAAATCAGTATGATGTGCCTCAGTGTGGTGTGGTGGAAGCGGTGGAACATCCTCGTCAGCCGGTATCCAACCGTGCTGAGCCTCCTCGTCAGGGGGATCCATATGCTCTGCAAATAGAGCGTGCTCAGGCTCAATGGGTACAGGATCAAAAGGAGCAATGACGGGATCAACATGATCAATATGATGGTCAACAGGGACGTCAGCAATCAAAGGTGGGTCAACCAAAGGATCAACAGCATGATCAGCAACTAACAAAGGGACATCATCAACAGGAAGATCGCCAACTGGCGGGTCAGCCAAAACAGGCTCAACAGGAACGTCAGCATGTACCAAGTCATGCTCATGTACAGGATCGAGAGCAGCTGCCTGCTCTGGGGCTACGGCAGGCTCCGGGTCGTCAAAAGCCATATCAAAATCAAACTCTGGATCAAAGGGATCGATAGGATCGACGGGATCAACAGGGTCCTCCATATGATGGTCCATAGGAATATACTCAATGTCGCGGTCAGGATCAAATCCTGGAGGAAAAACGGGATCGGAGTCCTCAATATCGTCGTGCTCAAATACAAGGCTCGGAATGGGGGCGGCAGAAGATGCCTGATCAGGGTCCGAGTCATGAACAAAATGCTGAATGCTCACCTCGTGAGACGGAGCAGAAGCCACAGACTCAAAAGAGTCCGGGACTGGTGAGTGAACGGGCGAGTCTCCGACTGGAGCACCGGCGATCATCAAGAGACCGCCAGCGGGTAAAAGGGCTGGATCAGGAACCTCGTCCTCAAGGGGCTCATCCTCGAAAAGATCAATGTCGCCATCAGCCTCGGCGCCCGGCATAAGCTCATAAGCTGGGTAAGAAGCAAGGGGAATCGGAGCTGGAATCACAACAAGTGGAAGATACTCAGCAGGATCGCCATCAATAGGCTCATAGGCACCCTCGGGTAAAGCGAAGGGCAAGGAGTCATCAGTAAGCTCGTCAATGCCGTCGGGTAGAGCGAACGGCTGGAAGTCATCATCATCCGTGCTCGTGTAGTCTGAGGTATGCACCTCATGCTCCGATGACACAATGTCATCCGACACTATGGGTAGAGGTCCAGTGGTATTTGAGTCTCCGGTGCCTGGTGTATCCATGTGTCTGTAACACAATCACAAGTATGCACAAATAATCAGTAAATCAGGTAATCACATAAGCTACCAAATAATAATCACATAATCCTCCTAGTCCCACTAGCCTCCCAGCCTCCCAGACTGTCCTTCCTAGTCCCACTAGCCAACTTTCCCAGCCTCCCAGACTGTCCTTCCTAGTCCCACTAGCCAACTTTCCCAGCCTCCCAGACTGACTCCCTAGTCCCACTAGCAAATTCTCCCAGCCTCCCAGACTGACTCCCTAGTCCCACTAGCAAACTACCTCGATCCATTAGATCGAGCCTCGGCCTCCCAGACCGAGCCTCAGTCTCCCAGACCGAGCCTCAGCCTCCCAGACTGAGCCTAAAAATAATAAATAAAATATGCTCAACATTTGTTTATAAAAAGGTTTTGGATCTGGACTTAAGTGGTATGCAGAAAAATGTTTTCGTGAGAGCCCTAGTGATCATAGTCTAGACTCGAGTAGGAATCCAAGTTCGCTATGATCAGAGCTCTGATACCAAGCTGTCACACCCTGGCTTTGCGGAAGCGTGGTTAATTTGGTGTGACTTCTTAATACCATAGCTTAATCATAACAAGGCTATATGTATTAAAATATGCAAGATCATCCATTGATAATAAAAATATAAAACATTGTCTTAACGGGTGAAACACCCAACAATCATGACTTGTCTAAACATTACAACCATAAACATGACATAAACATGATTCAAGGACTGTGACTTGTCCAGGAAAGAGTCACAAGCCTCGAACCCTGGATGACCTTGGGCCTAATGCAGCGGAAAACAAGCCATACCGCGCCAGATCGTTAATTTCCTGAAATACATGTAAGTTGAAAAATCAACAATAATGTTGAGCGAGTTCATGCGAAAAATGAGTAAATAAACCTTTATCTTTATCAAAAACCCTGGTATGTAGCAAATAAGGAAAAAGAGATCACCAACGGTTTGCAAGGCCATTGATATGTGTTAATGCAAGTAGGAAGGCTCAAACCTAGCAAATTTATGCGTCGGGAACAAAGTCATCCCAAGGTCCGTTATGCTGGACCTGGGACTGGGCTCGCCACACCCAAATAGATCTACCGCTCCTGCCCCTCGGTCCCCACCCTGAGGATTAATGACCTCAAGTTTCCGCCTACCCATTCACATGATCTAAAAGTAAACCTCCTTACGCTAACCATACCATGTATAAACATATTCATAATCATTGTAACATGTATTTCACCCCCGCGGTTTATAAAACTGAAAACAGTTAAGAGAAAAGGGGGACATGAACTCACAGTGAGTGCGTCACAATATCAAGTAATCCAAATATCCAAGTGCTGCGCAACGACCTACATGTGCTAATTCTATTAGACGGATGGCCGTGCTTTAGCTTCATAGTTTAATTTTCGGGAAACAGTTAGACAACCGCTCCGTGTATATACTTGGTAACGTATTTTCCTTCCCAAGGATGGGGGAATTAATACATGTGTAATTATATCATTTTATTAAGTCCCACTTAATACATTTTATTTCTTATTCCAAAATATAATTATTTTTCTCAAAAATAATATATTTTCTCTTTACATAATACTTTCCAAAATAATACGTCGACAAGATACGCATTCGTGAATATTTCCGTATAAAGCGTAAGTTACGTTTTGGCGATTAAGTGGTAATAGTAATTACCATTGTAACTTATATGTTTGTCGTATAAGCGTTGGTATTATTTTGGGTTCGACAAAGTTAGTAAATAATATTTATACATTTTCACAAAATAATCATAAACAGTGTTGTGAAAAATATATTTACTGAATATATATTTATCACGTTTAGTTTTTGTGAAAATCCCACCTCCGATTATTTAATAAATAAAGTCATGGCGAAATATATTTTGAAAACATTTCAAAATAGTTTAACACTTGTAAATAATTCTAAGTGTTAGATTTTAGAAAAATTTCGCCAGAGTTTCCCCTGTAACTGGAGGTGGCCACGCTTTCAAGCGTATCATTTTCTTTTACAAAATCACTTCAACAATTTTTCAAATCAACCAATCAATTTCCAACACATTACACAAGTTTCAACACTTCAAACTTGTAGACTAGTATGTAAAATCACATTATTACATGAACTTGTAATTTTTCTAAAACTATTGTGTAGATCTCGTTATATTTAGTGGATCTATGTATATAATAGTTTAGTCTTGCAAAAACCCCGTTTTTATCACAAATCCTCCTTTACAACTTCCCGACAACTTTTATAAAAATGGTTATTTTGTCGGATCTTTCGTTTCACAAGTGTTTATACACTTGTAGTTTGTAAAAATCATATTTATTAACATGTTATCCAACTTATATAAAAAACATGATTTTCTCAACACCCGGTTCTACGAATATACCACTTGTACATACGTAGATCGGCTCGTTTTAAATACTATTTCACGCGTCAAAACACTTTTACACAAGTTCATGTTTCCCGTGTGGTGGAGTTTCACCTTTTAACCCTCGTACCGCTAGAAACAAGTGTATGTCAAGATTCGGGATCTTAACAAAGTCGGGTTAAACGATGATAAGAGCCACCACATCATAGATCGGGCCTTAACAATCAACATATTCAAATACTACGACATTTACACAAGACATGACCTTTTATCCAACGATTTTCATGTTTTAGTAGACTTTTTAGATTCAAGAGATGGGTTACCGACTTTTAACCATTAAAAATCCTTTTAACCACCTTAGATACGAACAAGAACAAGTTTTAAACAATATACCTCTAGCTCGGGGCTAGGGAAGAATCTAGTCGAAAATGGCGTGGATAAAAGCAACGTAGCGAGGTCCTTCAACTTCCGTTTGCTTCCGGCTTCCTCGTATGTGATCCCCGACACTAGTGTGCACTTGGAATGGCAAGACAAGAACCGAGCAATGGATGGATGGTGGTGGGTGGCTACGGCCGTGAGGGAGCACAAGAGGGAGAGAGAGAGTGAGTTGATGAGTGTGTGTGTTCTATGTGTGAGTGTGTGTATTTATAGAGAAAATTTTCGTTATCGCCCAACGGTTTCTTGTTCTAGATATCCACAAACCCAATATAATATAATAAAAGTGTACCCCCCCTTGTCCCATCATCTTGGCCGATTTCATTAGGGTGGTGGGACCACCCGGTTGGATCTCGATTGTTCAGTTAGAGTTTAGTTAAGTTAAGTCGGTTAAGTTTAGGGATTAACCCCGTTAGTTGTTTAATGCGTTATAATGCGGGTGTTAGGGTAATCAGGGACCCTAACTGGCTCAGAAAAATTACCAATAACATTTATGGCAATATTTTTATGCTCTGGGTATTGTCCGGTTGTTCGGTTGGATAGTAATCCGTTAAAGTGCTTAAGTAATCCTTTAAGCGTCATAAATAATATTTCTAGCGACACAATTTATTCTGCGAAGTGTCAGGAATAATTTCTCATGTTTTGGCACTTTATTAATTAGCTAGAAGCTAGTATGTTGATAAAAGTGCTATGTTCCGTGCTTAAAGTATGTTTTAGGCACATCCAAATCTCTATATCTTATCCCTAGAGACGTAATCATACAACCCTTGTATACCTACACACTATGGGTGTAGTAAAATAATTCTGGCTCATACAGGCCTTTAGAGGCAGTGTTTGCCTGATGCTGGCTATATCAGCATGTTCAATAGGTTATCCGTTCAAATGCTACTGTGCTTTTGTGCATCATGTTTGTCACTAAAGTTCGGTAATTAAGTAATGTAGTGACGGAAATCAAAGTATGATGCAGACATGTACAGTTATCAGAAATCAAGTAGCAGTTTATCAGCAAACTCAGTAAGGCACAGTAATTAAGCAATAATTAATAGTTAATTAGGTCGTACGGATACCTGTTTTTGAGTGAGTTGTCACAAAACGCGTCGAAAAACAGATTTTTGAGCTGCAGGGACTGAAACTGTCAAAATCTGAAACTGTTATGCAGTCCCTGGCGGGCCGCGACAGCCTAAGGCTGTATCTGTCGCGGGGCGCGATAGCCTTAGCTGGGCAGAAGCTTCTTGTTTGGTTCCCAACTGTTGCAACTCATTTTCAAACCTGGTTTTCTCAATCTTGTGGGCATTTTATGTGTTCTTGAAGGCTTGCAAGCTGGTTGTAACACTTGTATGGACAAGATTAAACCTTGGGCATCACACAAACACATGTCAAGATCTTGTGATTCCTAGAACACTATAAATACCCAAGCCATTTCACTTCACAACTTGCTCATTTCATCTTTGCTTCATCTCCTGCTCTAAGTAGAGGCTACCACATTGTTGGAGGCCTCTTACTTGAGTTCATCTTCTTCCTAGAACACTTGTAGGTGTTCTTCCTAGTCTTGTTTAGTTATTTTAGCTATCTTAAGCTAAAAGTCAAACAGTGTTTGACTTTCGGCTTTGACCATTAATTGGTCAAGACAAAGTTCGTTTGAACTTTGCAACGTGATCGTAATCACGATGGCTATAATCCCCAGCGATTATACCTACTGATTACCACGTTGACTAGTCGTAGTGACGAGTCAAAGTTTCGGTCAAAATGCACGTTTATGTGCATTTTGCGACGGAACTATTTTTGGGTATCAAAACACGTTGTTCTAATACCAACTCAGTTTTCTAACTTAGTTAAACATGTTTTAACATGTTTAACTCGTCACTACTAGTTTAGTGCTTATTTAGGGTCGTAAGTCAAGTGGTCTTAACAACCGCTTAGACTTTCGAACCCGACCCGTTTGGTCGATCATTAGGATCCGACCAAACATATTTTGTGACCATAGTTGTATAGGGAATAACCTACCGAGGTTATATCTTATGGTCACTTAGTTTGGTTAGTTATTTGTTAAGTCATTTATATGCCCATTAAAAATGACCAAAATGCCCTTTTTGAGCATAAATTCATTTTTAACATATGTAATCAAACTTTTGACATCTAAGCTGATTTAATAACATTTTTAAACATATTTGGGCATGAAAGACTTAACATGTGACATAAATAACCATCCAACCTTATATTTACGCAAACGACACGTTAAAGTAGCTTAAACTACCTTAACGAATCGAAACGGGTCAAAAGCATTTAAGATAACCATCTAATCAAAATGTTAGGTCTATTAAATCATGCCATATGAGTTCCAATACTCATTTGATTTATAGAACTTCATTCTATCCTATCCTCCGGTTTAGGATCCGATTATTAACATGGTTACCTATACTAGGTGCCGTTTGATTCTGTGATCCTTCGAGCTTTATTTGGTCTTAATTCCAAGACTATTAAGAAATCTCAAGTGAGTACATAGTCCCCTCTTTTACCGCTTTCAAATGTTTTGGGGTGAAACACTTGTGCCTATATGTTACTCTCATGCTTTTCATGACATATACTTGATATGTTCATCTAGTACACCTATAGTACATGATTTCAATTATGTTTTTCTATGTATGTTGACTGAGCATGCTAACACATTGATTTTCAAAGATACTTTTGCGGCATATGTTTACTCAGCATATGAGCACATTGATTTACATTACATTTTGCTATGTATGTTGACTGAGCATGCTAGTACATTGATTTCATGTACATTTCTACTTCGTATATTTACTTAGCATACTTAGTACATGGTTTTTACATGACATGCTTACATTGGTTATGACATTTGGTATGTTTAACGGGAGAAGAATACATTCACTAACATTGATCACGCCGCTCGGTAGTATGTAATGGTACCATAGGACTTGACAAATCCCGTTCCCCGCTTCCTAGGTTTATTTGGAAGTAGGGAATGACAGAATCCGAATACATTTTTGATGAACCTTTGACTTGTATCGCAAACTTATGTAAATAAACTATGAATTATAAAGATTTTTTTTAGATACGTATCACAAACTTATATAAATAAACTGCCAATTATAAAGACTTTTTAGATACAAAAGAGTCTCAAAATCGATGTAACTATAACAACAATTCCTTGATTGAGCTTCCGTCGATTATAAAGATTTTTTAGATACGAAAGAGTCGAGAAATTGATGTAACCATAGCAACAATTCCTTGATTGAGCTTTAATGGCAACCGTTGTTTAGAAGCTTTGTTCCAAACAGGAAAATCAAGATTATCTATGCGCCTTGTATGACGATCTAAAATTGAAGGTCCCATGTAAAATGTTATTTGAAACCTGATATGGCATATGGAATTAAATAATAGGGTAATTGTGATGATACTTCGGATCGACCGTTTAGCAGCTGATGGACTTGTTAAACGTGACAATGAAGTCTACATATCATGACCAAGTAAGGTCTATAACCTCACTACTAAACCTATAGAGAAAAACCCATTCAACAGTTAACCATAAGTTTAGTAAAAAAAATTAAAAATTAAGAAAACATAGAACTAAAAATATACCATGTATGGTTTCATATACATATCTTACAGCAACGCCTTCTATTTTAAAAATGTAGAACGAAAAATTATAAGCTGCAAAACTTAAGTAAAAAAAAAGGCGAAGAGATGTTACATGTGTACAATATAAACAACACTGAGAACAAAAGGAACGAGATGTTATTCATCCTGTCAAAATTTTTCTTAGTGGAACTTCGAAAAAAAACCCTCTTTCACGCAATGTAATCTGCTCCAAGTGTAAAGTGTGAGTAGTCACAACCTTTTATATATATTTAATTATTGAGTACATTTATTTATTTCACTTACTCAAGTCTTACATTTGCAACAAGGGTTTAAAGTAAGGTGCTTCAAAGACATGTGATGGTGTATATAATTTATTTTGCACGTATATTTGAAGATATAAACACTTGAAGTAGTCGAGCAGAGTTTAACAAAGAAAATGGTGCATTTCCAGTTTTGGAAAAAAAAAACCTCAGTTATCACCTACAATTTTAAAAGGTATTAGTTTCTCACTAAGTAATACAGGTTATCTTTTCTTTTTTATATTTATCCAAAGGTAAATAATCCAATAGGCATATGCCAACCATATAGTTCAAGTGAAAGAAAAAAAAATTAAACTCAAGATGTGTGATGTGCTAAAAGTAGTTTAATTAAAATAACTAAAATTAACCTAAATCTAGACTCAAAGTAATACTCTAGACTCTCTAAGACTTGACTAAACTACTAACCGGCAAGTGAACCGATCGACTCTAGTAAAGCTAAGTAAGTCCGGATATCAAACCCACGAGATTCGATTAAACTACGTTAATGACTCTATCTAGACTAGGACTGACACGTACATGACTAACTGTTTATTTGATTGGGGGGGGGGGTTCTAAAAATCCTAAAAGTGCAATTAAATTAAACTAATTAACTAGATTAACTAGACGCGACTTTGGACGAAGGTTTTAACTCAGTGGTGATGAAGACTACCTAGGTTGAGAATCCCTCTTGTTATTGAAAGGCTTTCTATCGGATATTAATGTGATTTGGAACCGAGATCTTTGGATACTAAGCCCTAAGAGAAACCGAACAAGACCCCGACCTTTCTAAGGAAGACACCTATGGACCTCTACGGATTCTTACAAACACCTGCTAACTATACTCCCTCTTGGTTATCTAAGATTCTAGAAAAGTGCCCTAAATTGACTAACTACTTCTCAGTGGAAAGTCTAAGGTGACAAATGGGCTCAACTTGGTTTAATAGATAAAGTAATGGTAAGGAAACTAAAACTGGCTTTTCTCAAAACCTAATCCTAGCAATTTACCAATCTAGACCTATTAATAACCGATGTGTGTCGGTGTATATATATTTTTATGTATATTTTAAGCCCTTTTTAACACTTTAGTCAAGTTTTAAATTTATAAAACACGATATTTTACTAACACTAAACATACATATGGGCAAGTGCACCCATCATGAGCGTAGTATAGCGTTGGTAAGATACCGAGGTCGTCCAAGGACACAAGAGCTTTTAGTACCGGTTTATCCTCAACGTCTAATCAAATCAAAATTTTAGAAAAAGGTTTTAAACAAGAAAATAAAAACTAAGAATGCTGAAAATAAAAATAAAATAAAAATAGATAGACAGGATGAATCACTTGGATCCGACTCGCCTTTAGTGTAACCTTTGATGATTTCCGCACTTTTGCACTTTTTAAGAGATTATCTTAGTTATAGTAGTAGGCCCCTCTTTTGAAGGTGACGTTACCCTCAACCCAGTAGTTTGAGTCAGCAAGGATACAATCCTAATGTCACACCCCAACCGATGGCGGAAACATCGGGGCGCGACACTGAGCGAAATAGATTGTCCAGGAGAAATCCATAACAACTAATATTACCGAATATTTAACGTTAAGTCCCATACCAAAACATATCCAGCAAAGTAAATTATTACAGACATATTATCTCTAAGACAACAAATTGTTTCGACAACTTAGATTTAATTATAATAAATTGTCTTTATTTCTAGACTCTCGATCCTACTTGATTCCGTGAAAAGCAAGCATCCTAGCATCTTAAGCACCTGTCACATACGTTAAAATACAGTCAATACACATAGTGTAAAGGTGAGCATACAAGTTTGATATAGCATAATAGAGTTCAAATCGTTTACGCATAACCAGCATGTAACATGTACAAAGTGAAGGCAAGTAGGTTATCGACAGAGAAATATGCACAGACGTGACTGCGAGTTGTAGAATGCGCAACACATATCCCCACTAGGACACGTGAAGTAAAGCCCTTAACAACCCTGTCCACGACATGTGCTGAGTCTAAACTATAGTACTATCGTTGCCAAGGTGTCAGGCAACAATCACTGTGTTAACATAACATACAAGCATTCATCGAATAACACGTAGCATGCAATAACGGTTTAGCGTATAAATAGTGTTTGCGTTGTGTGTCGATTGTGATTTGAATAAGTAATGTATGTAACACCCAAAAGTGCGTAAAGCAAAAAGGGTTCGAGTATACTCACTGATTGTGTTTAAGTAAATAAACACTCTCTTGGATTGAAGGGCACTGAGAGATTAGCCTGAACAGTTAACGATAGCATAAACGATAAGCGGTGCGTAAAACAGTGCAAAGTACAAAGTTTTGGATAATAATCCGATCGGATGGCCAGTCGATCTGATGTCAATCCGTTCGGATGGTCATCTGATCGGATGGCCATTCGATTGGATTGACATCGTTTGGTAAGGATGTGTTTATGTATGATGGCTTTGACGTTTTTGTTGTAGCATTTTGAAAACAGAGAAGTATCTCTGCCCTTCAGGTCGGTCGATCGAACGGTCGTCCGATCGGGTAGCGATCCGATTGGTAGGACACTTAGTGAGAACAAGTTCACAGCTGGGTTGTCACTCGATCGGATAGCAATCCGATCGGTTGGCAATCCGTTAGAACTGTCTATACATTGAACATGTTAAAAATTGTTAATTGTTGAAACCAAGTGCACCCCGATCGGATGGCAATCCGATGGGACGGCAATCCGATCGGAGGGCAATCCGTCCCAACGGCCTGATTATCTTGACACTTGTTTATTTTGAAAGTTTGTAGTTTTGATCGAGATGGTGTGATAACGTGCTAAACAACAGAAACCCCATCAAGGCCCTAGTGACCCGATCGAACAGGAATCACCCTAGTCTGATAAGTCAACGGTTCGAGACAGTTGTTCATGTTTAACCCGAAATCGGTAGTCTCTTGGATAGAATCAGATCTTGAACCGACACATCACTCAGAAGGAGTAGAAGATCAGAACAAGCTCCAATTCTATCGGTTTTGAGTGAATTGAGTGTAAAAGAGTTGAAAGAAAGTTAGAAAATCATCTTTCAATCCTTTTAACCATGAATATGTGTAGATCTATGCGTAAACATTGTTTATTCTTGAGGAAATACTTTAGATCCGAGTGGTTCTTGGTGGAATGAGGCCAAAGCTTGAAGTTCATAAGAACTCCATGATGACATCACCATAGAACACCTCAAATCCACTGATTTCACGGTTAAAAGTTGAGATTCAAAAGCGAAAATGATGAAGAAGTGTGTGTAGATCATAGAAGTACAAGATTTAGGTTGAAAACTTACAAGAATCGCGAGAAATCGAGAGAAATGAGTGCTTGAGTGCGGCTGGTCGAGTAGAGAGCTGTCACATCACAAATGATGTTTCAGTAGGGTATTTATAGGGTTTCCAAAAGAGGAAAGGGTGCATGGGTCGGATTGGTCACCGATTGGATGGCGACTCGATTGGGTGACAATCCGACCGGATGGCCACTCGATCGGTTGGCCACTCGATCCAGGTATCCGGCGTGTTGAGTTTTGTTGTTTCGATTTGCGTGGTGAGCGTTGCGATGCGTTTCGAGCGACCGATGCGATAGAATTACCCATTAGTTACACAAATAACCTAACTACTATATCTAACATACAATCACTATAAATAACTTGCGTTTAGTGTTTGCGATTAAGTTGCGATGCGATTGCGTTGTGATTGCGTTTCGATTATTCTCCACAAACATAAAGTAAACATGCACAAGTAACATATAAGTTACACACACAAGTAAAACAATATACAGAACCTATAATTCAAGGCGCGAGTGCGATTGCGATGTGATAAGCGATAAAGCGATAAACCATGTGATAAATAGCGATTAAACCTCGATTATTAACAAGTACTCCACATAATACAACTAATGCAATAACATAAATAGATTAACTACAAGTCAAAGAAGTCAAAACAGGAGTTGAGCAAGGAGTGACAGATCGCAATTAGCAATCTTTTCTTCCTTTGACTTCAATGTTGACTTTGACTTCCGTAACACGGGTGTTACAGCCTCCCCTACTTAAGGGAATTTCGTCCCGAAATTAGGCTCAAGCCGTAACAAACAGCTGCGGGTACTTCGCCTTCATGTCACTTTCGAGTTCCCAGGTGAACTCCGCGCCTTGTTTGCCTTCCCAGCGAACCTTCACAATGGGAATGCGTGAGCTTTTGAGCGTCTTGGTTTCTCGATCCATGATCTTGACAGGCTTCTCCACGAAGTGTAATGTTTCATCCACTTGAAGATCCTCTAGCGGAACTTGTAAATCCTGCTCGGCTAGGCCCTTTCTGAGGTTCGATACATGGAAAGTCGGGTGAACGTTGCTAAGTTCCTCCGGTAGTTTGAGTCTGTAGGCCACTTTCCTGATCCTTTCCAGAATCTTAAAGGGTCCAACATATCGAGGCATGAGCTTTCTTTTCTTGCCGAATCTGACCACACCTTTCCAAGGTGATACCTTCAGGAGTACACGGTCGCCAACGTCAAATTCAAGGGGCTTGTGTCGTCTATCGGCATAACTTTTCTGACGACTCCGAGCTTTCAGCAGGTTGTCTCGAATTTGGAGGATCTTGTCAGTCGTTTCTTGTAGTAGCTCAGGACCGGTTAGCTGTGCATCTCCAATCTCTTGCCACACAATCGGTGATCGACATTTTCTTCCGTACAATGCCTCAAACGGTGCCATTTGTATACTAGAATGATAACTGTTATTGTACGAGAATTCGACTAAAGGTAAGTGAGCGTCCCAATTACCACCGAAATCTATGACACACGAGCGAAGCATGTCTTCCATGGTACAAATCATTCTTTCAGTCTGACCGTCAGTTTGGGGATGGAATGCGGTACTTAGATTAAGCGTAGTACCGAGAGCAGATTGAAACGTTTCCCAAAGACGCGAGGTAAATCGACCATCGCGGTTAGAGATGATGTCACAAGGTGTACCGTGTCGACAAATCACTTCGTTGCTGTAGATTCGGGCTAATTTTTCTACCCCAAAGTCTTCTCGTATCAGCATGAAATGAGCAGATTTAGTCAAGCGGTCAACGATAACCCAGATGCTATCGTGACCTGAGGTTGTACGCGGGAGTTTCGTAATAAAGTCCATGGCTATGCTTTCCCATTTCCTCATCGGGATCACGGGTTGTTCAAGCAAACCAGATGGTCTTTGTTATTCGGCCTTGACTTTCGAGCAAGTCAGGCACTTCGAAACATAGATAGCGATATCCTTTTTCATGCCAGGCCACCAGTATCGTTGACGAAGGTCATGATACATTTTGCCAGCACCAGGATGAATGGAATAACGAGACTTGTGGGCTTCATCCACCAGGATTCATCGCAAGTCAGTACGTTTGGAAATCCAAATTCGGTCCAAATAATGGAATATCCCATTTGATTTATTCACTAAGTGCTCGCCGTTATGGTAGATTCTTTCCTTCTTCAAAGTGCGTTCGGTAAAGCAGGCATGCTAAGCGTCACGGATGAGGGTTTCGAGATGATGCTGGGCGTGAACGTTACGAACGTTATGCAAATAGCTTCGTCTGTTGAGGGTGTCGGCAACGACATTTGCGTTGCCAGGATGATAACGAATCTCACAGTCGTAATCATTGAGAAGTTCTACCCATTGGCGTTGATGCATATTTAATTCTTTTTGCCTGAAGATATGTTGAAGGCTTCTATGGTCGGTGAAGACCGTACACTTAGTGCCATAAAGGTAGTGTCGCCAGATCTTCAACGCAAAAACAACTGCGCCTAGCTCAAGGTCATGGGTTGTATAGTTCTTCTTGTGGATCTTGAGCTGACGAGATGCGTAAGCAATAACCTTGTCTCGTTGCATGAGAACACAACCAAGACCAAGGTTCGAGGCATTACAATAGACAATAAAGTCAACGTTTCTGTCGGGTAAAGAAAGGACGGGAGCATTGCAGAGCATATGCTTGAGAGTTTGAAAGGCAGTCTCTTGTTCAGTTCCCCAAACAAAAGGCTTGCCTTTATGCGTCAAGGAAGTAAGCGAGACAGCGATTTTCGAGAAGTCAACAATGAATCGACGATAATAGCCCGCCAATCCGAGGAACGAACGTACATCGGATGGTGATTTTGGAGTAACCCAACTCTTAACAGCTTCGATCTTCGCAGGTTCGACATGAATACCTTGACTATTGACGATGTGACCGAGGAATTGAACCTCCTCTAGCCAGAATTCACACTTGGAGAACTTGGCATAGAGTCGATTCCCCTGGAGTAACTCGAGAACCAAACGTAGATGCTGCGCGTGTTCGGTTTTCGACTTCGAATAGATAAGGATATCATCGATGAACACGATGACGAAGCGGTCAAGAAATGGTTTGCACACACGGTTCATCAAATCCATGAAAACCGCAGGTGCATTGGTTAAACCAAAGGGCATTACGACGAATTCATAATGACCATAGCGGGTTCAAAAGGCGGTTTCCGGAATATCTTCCTCCTGAATGCGTAACTGGTGATTACCTGAGTGTAAATCGATCTTCGAAAAACATGTAGCACCTTGCAGTTGGTCAAACAGATCATCGATTCGAGGCAGGGGATCGCGATTCTTGATAGTCAGCTTATTCAACTCCCTATAGTCGATGCACATCCGGATCGACCCATCCTTTTTTTGATGAAAAGGACTGGTGCGCCCCAAGGAGAGGTGCTAGGGCGAATGAAGCCTTTGTCAAGTAATTCCTGGAGTTGACTCGAGAGTTCGCGCATTTCGGACGAAGCGAGGCGATAAGGAGATTTAGCAACAGGGATGGCTCCAGGAATGAGGTCTATACGAAAATTAATATCACGACTCGGCGGTAGTCCCGGAAGGTCATCAGCGAAAACATTTGGAAATTCACGTACTACGGGTACCTGGTCTACCGCCTTAACTTTCTTTTCCTTCTCCGCTACTACAATGTTAGCCAAGAAAGCTCTGTATTCCTTGCGGAGATACTTGCTAGCTTGGACACATGACATGAGTTGGAGTTTCTTCGACGCGACTTCACCGTAGACACACAATAAATCACCATTAGCAAGTGAGAAGCGAACCATCTTATCGAAAGAAACAACTTCAGGACGATTTTCACGAAGAAAATCTATGCCTACTATAACGTCAAAACTACCGAGCTGCATCGGAATAAGGTTGATGGGGAAGATGTGATTGTTGAGCTCGAGAGTACAATCACAAAGAACAGAATTGACGGCGACGGTTCTTCTGGTGGCAACTTCTACATCGAATGACAAAGGAAGATGGGCACGCTTACGATTAAGGAGCTTTTCGAATTCTAACGACACAAAACAGTTATCAGCTCTAGTATCAAATAAAAACGAAGCATATATACCATTCACAAGGAACGTACCATTAACCACATTGTTGTCGATCTGAGCTTGGCGAACGTTGATGTTGAAAGTATGTCCGCAGGCTACTTGCTGCTGTTGTTGTTGGGGCTGCTGCTGTTGTGGCTCTTGCTTCACCACTCGGTTCGGGCACATGTTTGTGAAGTGGTTGGGATCACCACATGCAAAGCAAGCTCTAGGATGGATCGCGGGTGCAGGAGCCGCTTGCTGGCCTCTAGGAGCGGGAAGTAAAGGTTGTTGAGCAGGAGCACGGATATATTTCTTACTGGCAATTTCGGGCGTAGACACTTGCCCAGGGCAGATTATGCTGAGCTGCTTGAAGCGAGTTGTCAAAGCGGCGTTTTCACCATCCTTCTGCTTCAGATGCCAGAACTCGTCCTCCAACTTCTATAGCTCGTGGGGAGGGCAGAACTCTTTCATCATCAGGTCCTTCAACTCATCCTACGTCAATCCATAAGCTGCGTCATTTCATCTCTTGTTTCTCTCAGCCGTCCACCAGTCTAAAGCGCGGGACTGGAAGACGCCGATGGCGTTAACAGTTCGGAGGTTGTCAGGACAGTTGCTCTGACGCAGAGTGACTTCAATCGAATCAAACCATTGAAACATGGCCGTAGGGCCATCTTCGCCGGTAAACTCTTTCGGGCCGCAAGCTTTGAACTGTTTGAAGCTAAAATCATACTTTGGCGAATCGGTCCTGGATTCTTCAGACGATTTGCTAGCATTTTCATTCAATTCACTAACGATCTGGGGGATGACTTTCGCTATCTGCTTAGCGACAAATGAAGCGATGCGCTTGTCATCGTGGTTGCGGCGCACTGATCGTGAGTGAAAAGATCCAAATAACGACATTGTCTGCAATAGACAGCGCCATAGGATTCAAAATGCTATATATATAATCGAACCTCACCTCACACTTGCTACTACTAAAGCTCAGGAACACGATCAACCATACAAACACATAATCACATATTCATAGAACACATAAACACGTAGGAGCACGTAAACACATAAGGCACAGAAACACAATAGGCATAGAAGCACATGAGGCAGTCAGAATACAGAAACCTATCATTCAAAGTTCGCGTGTTCGAGAATGGCGATTGCGGTTAGCGAGTACACAGCGAGTAATATAGCATACGATCCTCCATAAGTAGCAACGATTTGTTAGCGATTTGAGATAGGTGTGCAGTGCGATTTGTGTGTGTCGATCAAAGTGAACATCGAAAAGTGTAAAAATCACCAAAATCAGAACATATAAACAGGTAAAACCACATAAAACACATAAATTTTCACATAAAATCGACAAATATCAGAGTCAGCAGTTGCAGGCTCAGAATCGAAACACATAAATCAACGATTGCTAGCTTAAAATCGAAAATAGATTGTCTAAGGCTCGATAGACATTGACTACCCAAAGTGATTCGACTATTCTCAAGGACTCTGAGTCTGCATTTTGGCCTAATGGACTGTGCTCTCTCACCGGTACATGGTGAATGGCACGCATCCTTTTTGGTTACTTACACAACTCGAGTCGTTGGAATCCATCGAGACTTTGGTGAGAGTTTTGTAAAACCAAAATAAAGAGCGGAATATGTCACCAAGGTTCGGGTTTCACCCCTAACTTAGCGACTACATCCCTGTTTGTGTGATGAAATCACGAGGTTGAGAGAAGAATCTGCGTCAAGTGCGGATTTCACTCCTAATTCAACGCAAATTCTCACGTTTATAGTAAAAGTGCGAGTCGAGCAAGCGATTTAGTCGAGAGTTTGCGGTTTTCACACCTAATCTCGATCCAATCATTGGTTCGTTTTTGAAATAGTGCGGTGCGACTACCTTAGGAAAGGCAGTTGTGATAGTATAGCGTGAGTACGAGTCGATCGAGAAATAGCAGTAAGCTCGTACGGAACCCCTAACGGTTTCGCACAAAGCGGTCTGTTGGTACTTAGACTATTGACTAGGTCATTTCTAAGACATCGACCCGGACTAGGTCGAGTCTTGCCTAATTCCCTATAGTTATGACTCTGATACCAATCTGTCACACCCCAACCGATGGCGGAAACATCGGGGCGCGGCACTGAGCGAAACAAATTGTCCAGGAGAAATCCATAACAACTAATATTACCAAATATTTAACGTTAAGTCCCATACTAAAACATATCTAGCAATGTAAATTATTACAGACATATTATCTCTAAGACAACAAATTGTTTCGACAACTCAGATTTAATTATAATAAATTGTCTTTGTTTCTAGACTCTCGATCCTACTTAATTCCGTGAAAAGCAAGCATCCTAGCATCTTAAGCACCTGCCACATACGTTAAAATAGAGTCAATACACATAGTGTAAAGGTGAGCATACAAGTTTTATATAGCATAATAGAGTTCGAAATCGTTTACGCATAATCAGCATGTAACATGTACAAAGGGAAGGAAAGTAGGTTATCGACAGAGAAATATGCACAGACGTGACTGCGAGTTGTAATGCGCAACACATATCCCCACTGGGACACGTGAAGTAAAGCCCTTAACAACCCCTATCCACGACAGGTGCTGAGTCCAAACTATAGTACTATCGTTGCTAAGGTGTCAGGAAACAATCATTATGTTAACATAACATACAAGCATTCATCGAATAACACGTAGCATGCAATAACGGTCAACGCATAAATAGTGTTTGCGTTGTGTGTCGATTGTGATTTGAATAAGTAACGTATGTAACACCCAAAAGTGCGTAAAGCAAAAAGGGTTTGAGTATACTCACTGATTGTGTGTAAGTAAATAAACACTCTCTTGGATTGAAGGGAGCGCTGAGAGATTAGCCTGAACAGTTAACGATAGCATAAACAATAAGCGGCGTGTAAAACGGTGCAAAGTACAAAGTGTCGGATGGTAATACGATCGGATGGCAATCCAATCGGATGGCAATCCAATCGGATGGCAATCCGATCGGATGGCCAGTCGATCGGATGTCAATCCGTTCGGATGGTCATCCGATAGGATGGCCATTCGATTGGATTGACATCGTTTGGTAAGGATGTGTTTGTGTATGATGGCTTTGAAGTTTTTGTTGTAGCATTTTGAAAACAGAGAAGTATCTCTACCCTTCAGGTCGGTCGAACAGTCGGTCGATCGGGTAGCGATCCGATTGGTAGGACACTTAGTGAGAACAAGTTCACAGCAGGGTTGTCACTCGATCAGATAGCAATCCGATCGGTTGGCAATCCGTTAGAACTGTTGATGTGTGTAAAATGCAACATATAAATTACATCAAATGAGGCATAAAACTAACCCTTTTTAAATACTAATGTTGGAAAAAGTGTATTTTTGTCTTTCTTTAGTATTTTCAGGATTAAATGAGCTCAAATTAACAAAAGAAGCAAAAAGACAGCTAAATCTAACATAAATACAAGAAAGGGAACAAAAGTGGACTGCCCGACCCCTCGACAACATCCTCCTAAGCAAAATAGAGAAGGCAGAAGACTGAACACGCCCCGTGCTCAGCGAGCACGGGGCCGTGCTCAAGAAGCAGCAGAAAAGACAAACCTGTAGAAGCTTCTATTGCTCACCACGGGGCCGTGCCCAGTGAACACGGGGTCGTGCCCAAAGTACTGCAGGCGCATTTATTGTAATTGCGAATTACAATTAATGAAGAGAGATAGTGTCAGACGGGCACGTGGCCGTGCCCAGCGGACGCGGGCCGTGCCCAAGCTTCTGTTCAGCCTATAAATAGGAGTGCTTGGAGCCATTGCAACTCATCCCTTGGCACACCACCTCTCTCACACTTCATCCACCACCCACCACCATCACAACACCATCATCCACCACCATCATCCATTGTCCATCATAGAGTGTGTGAGTCATCTTGGGATCCAAGATTGATCGTAAGAGTTCTTGACAATCAAGGCCATGTTTGCCTAAGTCTCTTACATCACTTGGTGAAGACAAGTTTTTAGTATAATACTTTTTATTTTTAATCTTTTGCACTTCTTATTTGGTTTTGTATTAATGACTTTAATAACTAGTTTCTTATGTTGAAGGTGATTCTTCCTTATCGTTTGTCCGTGGTGTCTTGGCATTATTTTACTGTCTATATAAAATAAAAGATTTTCACCATTCATATCTCCACGGTCTATATGGAGGTATGTTGGCTACCTGGTCGGGGGTTAAGGGAAGGGTTTGGTAAGGGTCTTGCCCTTGTTCAGCGTTTAGAGGTCCTGCAAGGGACTTGGGTCAAATTTAGTAGGACCTCCTTCAATACCCAAATGTATTGGATGGCGGGGGTCCAAACTCTTTGATCCCCTCATAAGTTAACTACTATTAATACTATAACCCGGCTATTTAGGACTGTATCCCTGCCGACTCAGACTACTTAGTCGAGGGTAACGTCACCTCCAAAAGAGGGGCCTACCATAACTTGCATTAATAACTTAATTAATTATCTTTCAATAATCCGACCCTTTAGGATTGTATCCTTGCTGACTCAAACTACTGGGTTGAGGGTAACGTCGCCTTCAAAAGAGGGGCCTACTACAATAACTAAGATAATCTCTTAAACAAGTGCAAAAGTGCGAAAATAATCAAAGGTTATACTAACACACGAGTCGGATCCAAGTGATTCATCTTGTCTATCTGTTTTTATTTTTATTTTTCAGCATTTAGTTAGTTTTAGTTTCTTAGTTTAAAAATCTTTTTCTAACATTTTGATCTGATTAGACGTTGAGGATAAACCGATACTAAAAGCTCTTGTGTGCTTGGACGACCTCGGTATCTTACCAACACTATACTACGTCCACGATGGGTGCACTTGCCCATATGTGTGTTAAGTGTTAGTAAATATCGTGTTTTATAAATTTAAAACTTGGCTAAAGTGTAAAAAGGGCTTAAAATATATACCTAAAACATATTACACCAAACACGCTTCAAGTTTTTGGCGCCGTTGCCGGGGACACAAGGATTTTAAGAAAGTTAGGAATCAACGGCCTAATCTTTTTTTTTTTTTTACTTTTTTAGGATTTTCTTAACTTTTCAGCTTCTGCAGAGCTCAGCACGGGCCGTGCCTGGTCGGACACGGGCCGTGCCCAGCAGTGTTACTGGCAGTTTTTTGTTTTCCGAGTTAAAGAAGGCTGACCACGGGGCCGTGTCGGTGCAACACGGGGCCGTGTTCAACTCTCCGGTAACAGGGGTCCGGAAAACAATCACTGTAACTCCGACCACGGGCCGTGTTCACTGAGCACGGGGCCGTGGTGAACCTTATGACCAACATTCTTTTCTGTTTTTGTTGTAGGACTTGGAACCAGACGCCACCTCTACGTAGTGTATGAGCTCCAGTTCTAATTAAGACATAAAAGAACCTCTAGAAGAACCCGAACACTTTCTCAGAAAAAGACTAAAAGCTAAAAACCAAGAGAAGGTTTCGGAGAAACCACTCCCAATGGCGGACCAACGTACCCTCATGGATTATCTACGACCCACCATAGGTAATCTCGGCGCCTCTATCAATGCACCGAATGTTGAAGCCAATAACTTCGAACTTCGGCCGCATTTGATATAGATGCTTCAAAACTCTGCAACCTTCCATGGGCTTGCGGACGAGGATCCCCATCTACATATTACTAATTTCTTAGAAATATGTGATACCTTTCGGATCAATGGAGCATCAAATGACGCCATCCGCCTCCGAATGTTTCCTTTTTCACTAAAAGACCGAGCAAAAGCTTGGCTTAACGCCCTCCCAGCTGGATCGGTAAACACCTAGGATGAACTAGCCCAAAAATTTCTATATAAATATTTCCCTCCCGCTAAAACGGCTAAATTAATGACTGAAATTAATACATATTCACAAGAGGACGGGGAATCCTTATATGAAACTTGGGAAAGGTTCAAGGAGCTATTGCGAAAGTGTCCACATCACGGCCTTGCGATATGGCAACAAGTATCCACTTTCTATAATGGGTTGTTGCCACACACAAGGCAAACACTTGACTCTAGCTCCGGGGGACTTTTAGGTAATCGCCGCCCGCATGAAATATATAATCAAATTGAGGAAATTGCTCAAACCAATTTTCAGTGGCACACTCCCCGATGCAATAAATCTATTGCCCCAGGTGCCCATAAGGTTGATGAAAGCACTTCTTTACAAGTCCAAATCGAGGCCCTTTCTTCAAAAATAAAAAAGTTGGAAATGACAAAAACGGTCTCGGTTATGGCTTGTGAAGGGTGTGGTGGGCCACATGAAAATTGGAGTTGTATGAAAGAAACAGACGATCAACAAGAATCGGTAAACTACATTGATAATAGACTTAGGCCGTCGGGTCCTCCAACGGGCTCCTACAACCAAGGATGGCGAAATCACCCTAACCTTGGTTGGAGAGAACCCGGCAATGGTAGTAACCAACAAAGCGTAAACCAACGAACAAACTTTCAACAACCAAGAAATGAGTCACAAAATTTCCCTCAACAACAAGGTGGACGAGAAAGGCTTGAAGATACTATATCTCGCCTCATCTCCGACACTGAAAAGAAAAACTCGGATAGGTTTCTACAATTAGAATCAAATTTTAGAAATCAACAAGCTAGTATTCAAAACATTGAAAAACAAATAAATCAACTAGCCCAAAATTTCTCTGAGAGACCGCAAGGCGCGCTACCAAGTAATACCGAGACAAACCCAAAGGCACAAGTTCATCTCATCACTCTACGGAACCGTACCGTGGGTCCCGCAGAAGGGCCAGCACCTATTGAGGAGGTCACATCTCCGCCACAGCAAGAGAAGGTCACTCCTCCACCTCCAAAACCCACCAAGGCTCCTCCGGTTCCATACCCTGGAAGGTTAATCCGTCAAAAGACCAATGAGCAATTCGCAAAATTCGAAAGTTTGCTAAAACAATTGCATGTCAACATTCCTTTCATTGACGTCCTAACCCAAATGCCTAAATACTCTAAGTTCATGAGGGACTTCCTCACTCATAAAAGGAAAACTGAAACATTGCAATTAGTTAACTTAGGCGAAGAATGCCCCGCCCTCGTACTCAACAAACTCCCCCAAAAGAAAATTGATCCCGGAAGCTTCACAATTCCTTGCTCGATCGGGGACTCCCCCGTTCGTAATGCACTAGCCAACCTCGGGGCTAGCATTAACCTCATGGCCGCATCAATGTTCAAAAGACTCGGCCTAGGAAAAACGAGTCCTACAAAAATGAGTATACAACTTGCTGATCGATCCGTCAAATTCCCGCAAGGTGTCATTGAAAATCTCCTAGTCAAGGTCGACAATTTCGTCTACCCGGCCGACTTTGTCATACTTGATATGGAAGAAGACACCGATGTCCCCTCATACTAGGGAGACCATTTCTCGCCACCGCACAAGCAGTGGTGGATATGAATGACGGAACACTCACTTTAAAATATGGGGATAATGAATTAAAGTTCGGGGTTGGGAAGAGAATAGAGGATGATGACCCGGTCAATTACCTGAAGGTTATTGATTCGAGTTTGGATGATGCTCTCCGACGGTGCAACATGGGATGCAAAACATCCCGCTCGGAAAACATATAACCTCGCCTTGGGTCTAGCCAATGACCCTTATAAACGTGGCGCACCACGGAGGCAGTCCGCGGAACTATCCTTAGTTTAAGTTTAATCTTTTAGTTTTAATTTGCAGGAATAAAACACACTCATGGTGGTCAAGGATAACAAGGGAAACGAGAAACATAGCCCCATGCACGAAAATAGGGCCATCCGATAACAATTTCTTCATTCCAGTAAGCTCAGCATGGGCCGTGCCCAGCCAACACGGCCCCGTGCTGGACATCCTGTAGACAAATGCCCAGTTCAGGTAACTGGACACGGGCCGTGTTCACTGGACACGGGCCGTGTTCACCGAACACGCCCCCGTGTCCAGGCTTCTGTTTCTTTTCTTTATTATTGTTACTGGCACCTGAACACGGGGTCGTGTCCAGACTGCCAGTAACCTAAAATTTTGCTTTTAACACCATTTTACACATTCAATCAACCTAAAAATTTATTTTTGGGACACATTGAGGACAATGTGTAATTTAAGTGTGGGGGGATGCTAAAACCTTGAATGTTGCGAGTCCTAATAACAAGCCTTACACAAAACTCTATTGGAACCGCTAATCACCCCAAATTTTTTCAAAAATTTCAATTTTTTTTACTTGTCTAAGTTTAAGTTGGGAATTCTAAGTCTAACAAGGTTATATTTTTATAAGTTTACAACCGATAGTATCGTGATAAAAAGAACCAACATAAGAAAATTATGAAACGGCATGACAAGCTTAGTTAAAATTTGATTATATATACTTGATCACAAAAAAACCCATTCCCACAAAAGTGAGTTTTGAGCCTTTATTGAGCATACAAATATACATCTTTACGCTAAATGCTCATTTTTCGTTTCTTGTGTGAATAGCTGCTTGGTTCTTACGATTCTAGAACTTGCCACGACAATTCATTCCCGGTCCTTACCAACTTAAACCCAAGTAAGTAAATGATGGAGGCATTAGGACTAACCCTTTTTCTTTGAACACCATTATTTTTATTTTTCTTTTCACCTACCCAAAAATTCCCCCTAGTTAACCCCTTTGAGCCTAAACCTTTTCATTTCTTAACCCAAAACCCTTTTTACCCACCAAAAACCCTTTTTATTTTTACCTTTTATTTTAGTAACAAGCTCGGTTTTCGTGTGACTATAAATATATATATATATTTTACAATGAAGTTGGAAATAAACAAACAAAGCTCCTCAAACAAAAGCTTGTTTGAATAAATACTTCATTAAAAATAGAAAGTCACAAAAACAAAATGTTTTACGAAAACGGACGCTTTTTACGCCTTTCGCCCTTTTCTACTAACCACTAACCCAACTACTCACCTTTAGCCCAAGCCTAACCCTTCACCCAAAAAGTCCTCTTGATATTTACAAGCAAAAATTCAAGTGTGGGGATATTTGATGTGTGTAAAATGCAACATATAAATTACATCAAATGAGGCATAAAACTAACCCTTTTGAAGTACTAATGTTGGAAAAAGTGTATTTTTGTCTTCCTTTTGTATTTTCAGGATTAAATGAGCTCAAATTAAGAAAAGAAGCAAAAAACAGCTAAATCTAACATAAATACAAGAAAGGGAACAAAAGTGGACTGCCCGACCCCTCGACAGCATCCTCCCAAGCAAAACAGAGAAGGCAGAAGGCTGAACACGCCCCGTGCTCAGCGAGCACGGGGCCGTGCCCAAGAAGCAGCAGAAAAGACAAACCTGTAGAAGCTTCTATTGCTCACCACGGGGCCGTGCCCAGTGAACACAGGGGCGTGCCCAAAGTACTGCAGGCACATTTATTGTAATTGCAAATTACAATTAATGAAGAGAGATAGTGTCAGACGGGCACGGGGCCATGCCCAGGCTTCTGTTCAGCCTATAAATAGGAGTGCTTGGAGCCATAGCAACTCATCCCTTGGCACACCACCTCTCTCACACTTCATCCTGTAGGATCGGATTTCGACCTAAACGAGTCGTTCGGAAGAGCTCAAATCCGTTTCAGAGGCGGAAACAAAGAAACGGACGTGAAAACAGCTTGAATCATTCTTTAAACCTCTTGTATATTGATTTTACAGCGTTTATAGTTACAAGGAATACCGGCAATACCTCGGTATCAAATCTGGAATCGTTACAAATGAAATGCATAAACAACCTATTTATACTATATCTGGTCCGCTCGAAAATGACATGAACAACATAAGCGGACCACACACAAAGCACTAAAAGCGAACCTCCATGTTCTGAATAAGCGAACCTCTTGCATGACATTAAAAGCGAACCTCCCATGTTGACTTACAAGCGAACCAAACAGATTCCGTATAAGCGAACCTTCTCATTGACTTTCATATGATTCTTCTTATTGGACCTTCCATCTTTTTGTCTTATATGGACTTCCCATGTGATTGGGCCTTCAAATGGTCCAGTAATATCAAACGGCCATCATACACTTTTAATGGCTAATATAACTTTGTCGTTTACTGAATTGCAAATGATAACATATGATGATTCAATATGTGATGTCATCAATATGATGTCATCATCATATATGATGACATCATGCTTGATCAAAACCGCAACGCAACCCAGACTCGACATTAGACGAAGACGACAGATGACTGCACCAACAGACTCCCCCTCAGATGTTGACGAGTCTTAAGTGTCGAGTCTTCAACAACTTCAATCTTTATCAGTCTGAACACTCTCTGAAATATCTCACAGTGTAAGCCTCCTTAAACTTTCTCTTCTCTTTTCATCATCATCTACAGACTCCCCACGAACAATCTCTACTCAGATGTCTTCAGACTCCCCCTTTCGATATGCTGGGATCGCAGTCTGGCATGTTTAAAACACAAAGACTCCAGGTATCGGAACCTGGTTCTCTATCACTTAGAAACCTGCACATCCTCTACCCAAAAATAAATTTCTGATGATAACATGTAAAGATCTAATGATTCACTTGCAGAAATTATACAATCAAAGATAATGTTACAATGTTAATCTTTGAAGAACCACTTGAAGATTTATCATTTTTATTTTCAAAACAACACACTCTCCCAAACCATCTGTTCATCATGTTTAGCACCCGGAATTTTGAAAATCAACCTTTCAATATCAGTTGTCGAAAATCTTTTTGAATTTTTCAAAAAAATATGCTAAAACACACTGAAAATCTTTTTGGATTTTTGACATAAGAGAAATAAAATGCAGTAAAGAAATATTTACAGGCAATATTTTTGTGAGTTTGTGTAAGAGGATCATATCAGCTTATGAGACAAATCACCAACACCGTTAAGCTTCATTTCAATTTAAGTTCTAAACAATTTACCTAGATTGTCAGTATATTTGTCCACTTAAATTTTTACACAAAGTTCAACTGATTCGAGATACGATATTAATGTTTTAAGCACTTAAACTTATCCGTGTGTCCCACTTCTTGAATATACTCCCGTATCCAGATCCCAATATTCAGTCTTACAGGTGAGTATACCACAGCTGATATCTGTAAGGGGTTAGGTGCGAAACCGTGAGAGCTCAGGTCAGAACTTCCGTTCAGCAGAGAGATGACGGCTCGACTTTTGGTGGGTCCCCTTTAGAGGATCTTTTTTACAACAGCAATGACTATCAATTTTATTGTTTCATCGATTTGCTGAGGGCAGCGCTTTTTCAAGCATTTGCAGAAAGTATTATCCGGGGACTAGGTCAGTACTTCCATACAGCAGAAGTCCCGGGATAATACCCCAGATATCACTGAGCATAAAGACCTAGTATCTCAGAATAAGGGACCTTTCAAACAAGATTTCAGGGGTTACCTATATATCCAAGAAGTTGTTACCCACAGAATAAGCAAGTTTGAAATTTAGGTTTATATCTCGTCACAGTTTATTAAATGTGTAAAAACCTACTGACATATCTGCAGTAAGATTGTTTATCACTTTTAAACTTTCCAATTCTTTAGCATGTTGTGATAGTCCACTGATGTACTATCATTTCCTCTTTTTCACAACAAACTCATTTTTGGATTTTATCATGTTTTTGTCTTTTTCAAATTTTCTAATGTTTTCGGATTTTCTGAAATTTTCTACTCCCCCTAAAATGCAAACACATTAATGAAAATTGAAAACAAACTGTACAGAAACATGACAACCGATATCAAATTGCATCAATTCGCCATTCACTTGGCATAACAATCAGAACTCCCCCTATCAACAAACTATTTTCTCATTTAGATTTCAAAACACTTAAGTTTGTTTTAGTCAAAATGATTTTTCCGGAAAATAAGTTTAGTTGATTTTACCACTTGTAGGTATATCAATACTAAGTTCGGGGATGTGGTTCATCATCTTGTCTCTCAATCACTTGTAGGAAAATGCAAGTACAAATTAATGTCCTTGATTTACCATATGCACAAGTTATGCACAATCAAATCTTCTAACCACTAGTAAAACAAACACAAACAAACCCCTTTTTACCGTTTTGCATGATTGACATTACCGTAGTAAATTCCTCAAGAAAAATGCCGATACCTGCTCCTCGCTTACCAACCTGGAAGCTCCGGCATAGTCCTTCAACATGAAAAATTTTAACAATTTCAAACACTTTCAAATTATCCTAATTAAACATGAAAGATGCCGATTCCTGATCCACGATATAAACTTGGGATCTCCGGCAAGTCCGGTGTTTTACTCAAACATAATGTCCACCCAAGCCTCACCAGCCTTGGGTGACTTTGGAACACATCTGTCCCACCAACATTTTGATTTATAAAATTCTTTAGCACCCTTTACCTTCTTATCAACCATCTTTCCAAAAATATGTTTGACTTTCCCGTTGAAAGCCTTCTCAACATCAAATTCTCTTTTATCAGCGAAGAATTGATTTGAGATTTCAACCTTTCCAACTTTCTTCATCAAATTTTCTTTTGACAATTTCGGAAAATTCTCATCGTTCACCACTGGAACGGAATTCACGATCTTTTTATCAACCAGTGACTCCTCTGATTTTATGGAATCAGATTCATTGTCAGAATTACCTTCAGATTTAACAACCCATTTTTGTTTACTCAAATCGACTTGTCTTTTGTAAAAACGTTTTGAAGTTTCACCAACTTCCAAAGTCGATTTATCAACACATTTCTTTTTCATATCAAAGTTAGAAGACACTCCCTGTTTTGAATAAATGGACTCTTGGCAGTTCCAAGCAATGTGTCCAACTTTTTGACACTTGAAACAGGTTCTTCTATCAACTCTCGAAGCAAACTTCCTCACATTCTTCTTTACTTCAGCAAGAAACTCTTGATTCGACTGCTTCCAGAACGGTTTCTTCTGTTCATCCTCTGAACTTCCTCCTGAAACAAATTTTGTTTTTGGTTTATAAATTTTCTGATTTTTATAATTTTCTGAAGAATTGAAACCAAGACCTTTCTTTTTGAGATTACCATTATGGTTTGATTTCTTTCGATAACCTGAACCATAACCGTAACCCTTTTTCTTGTTCAATCTCTGTTGAAATCTTGAAGTGTACTTTTTAGGTTTTTCAGTAAGATTTACATCTTTTATTTCAGAAATATTAATTCTGTTAATTTGAAAACCTGTTTGATCATTTCAGTTTTGACACTTCTTATTGGAAATTCTTTATCAGAATATAATTTGTCTGAATCATTCAACGTATATGCTACTTTGACTGATCCGTCATTCAAATTAGATTTTGATAACAGAAATTCTTTATTGTAAACTCTGTTAACCGGCGAACTCGGACTTTTCTTAGACGAACTCGAACTATCTGACTTAGACTCCAACTTTGACTCTTCATCCATATCCAACACCTGATCGACAACTTTCTTAACTAACTCGGACTCATGATCAGTGTCAGACGCTGTGAATGTAACATCAATATTGTCTGGTAATTCATCAGTGATTTCAGACTTTAATTTGATGTTTAGAGCCTTGTCTACTTGTTCCTCATTTGGTTTCCTGGGGGAATAACTCTCAAAGATAGGAGGCGGACATCTGTTATACTTGACACTTGGTTTCTTACCAGTATCCTCTTCTTTTTCTTTCTTCTTGAACGCTTCAAGACCTGCAACAGTAGGATAAACACGATCAATCAGATAATCACAAGTAGTATAACTCAAAAGTAATCGGTTGATCCTTTCACTCTCCATCTTCTCAAGTTCCAACTCCTTCTTCAAGTTAGCACAATCTTCGATATAATCATTAATGACACTTTGCTTTGTCATCAAAGTTGCACTCATCTTGTCATTTGCTTTTTCAAATTCTGCATTTGCTCTTTTCAAACTGTCAACTGTCCTGTTCAATACGTCGTATGACTCTTTCACATACTTCACATCAAACAGTAAATCTTCTTTCATTTTCTCTAGCTCAGCAATCTTTCTATATTTTTCTTCACAATCTTTGCAAGATTCTGAACATTTCTCACAAGGCTTAGTAACTTCAACCACCTTTTCAACTATCTTTTCGACTTCGACAGTCTTTTCAACTTCTACAAATTTCTCGACCTCAACAATCTTTTCTACTTCGACCACCTTTTCAACTTCAACTATTTTCTCAACTTCCACTAATTTCTCGACTTCAACAATTTTCTCCACTACTTTTTCTACTTCAAGAATCTTCTCTATTGCAATCTCAGCAGTTGCTTCATCTTTTGTTTCTATAGCTTCAGTATTCGCCTTTTCATCAGCGAGTAGCTTTGCTGCTTCTAGCTCTCTCTGCAATCGAGCGATCTTCTTCTGATTCAACATCTCAACTTTATCTGCATAGAAAAAATTAAAACTATCAGGATCAATGCTTTTTCGACATTTGTTAAGATAATCTTCCTCATCATCCGTATCAACATCACTTCCAAGATCTGGAAATATCAGAATCCTTTTCTGACAATCCTCATTTTGATCCAAAATCCTGGTAACAAGTGCAGCATCAGATTTAGTTCCACTAGGTATATACTTGTCCCAGCTAAATCCCTGTGCAACAAACTCATCACTTTGATCTATTATCCCATAATAAGCTTTCCTATTTGCTTCTTCAATCATTTTCCCATGAGCAGTTTGCGGTTCCTTTTGTTGAGGTTTTTGATCGATTTGATGAAAGATTGATTTCTGATAATAATTGCTCTTTTCTTGACTTCCAGTTGACTCTTGGTTTTTACATTCCTGTTTAAAGTGACCCTTTCCTTTACATCGGAAACAGGTAACCTTTGACTTGTCAAAACCAAGTGGAGAAGCAGCCATTCCTCGGAACTCGTCTCTGCCAGTAATCTGTTGAAATTTTTCAGCTCTCCTGCAGGCACTAGCTAAGCACCACTTCACATCCATCAGCTCTAGCTCTTCTGCATCGATTTGGTCGTAATCTTCTTTTGTGAGCATCAGATTACCAATTCTTCCTGCTATCAAGCTTTCATATGACTCCAACATGGCGACAAGAGATGCCATGTGTTGCTTTGCCACCTCAGGAGAAAGATGTTGACCATTTTGAATGTTCAAGGTCACATTACACTGCAGATTTGTAGAATTTTGCTTCTGAGGGCTAGGTGTGTTACTATTTGGATCAAAGCTTGAGAATGATGAAGTAGATCCACCACTTTGAGTTGTAGTACTTGCATTTGGACTTGCAGACCCATCAACACTGAACACAGTACTAATCTTTGGACTTTGACTGGGAGTGGTCTCAAACTTGTTCCCTCGATAGTACAGACTAACATCTTGCTTTGCATTTGGATTTGTCATGATAGCTGTCTTTTGAATATCCAGCTCCTGCTCTTCGATTTTCTGAATAAACTGAGCCAAATTCATGCTCTCGGACTTTCTCATAAGTTTCACAACCATCAAATATGTTCCCCACTTATGCTGTGGTAACGCCTCAGCTAGTTTATCGACCCACTCATCGTCCTCTTTCTTGATATCCAACCTACCCATTTCCAATACTAGATGACAGTATCTATCTATAGTCTGCTTGGTTGTTTCATGATCAAATGCAGTAAACATGTCAAACGATTTCTTCAATAATGCCTTCTTGTTTTTGATCATATCAGCACTCCCTCTGAATTTCTGAATCAACGCTTCCCAGATTGATCTAGCTGTACCATTATGTTGAAGTAAGACAAAGATGTCTTCTTTAACAGCTTGCTGAAGGATGCTGATCATCATTTTCTCACTAGTGTACTTCAACTTATCAGCTTCAGTAAAATCATTGAAACCCTTTTCCAAACCGCGTTCATTCTTTGGTTTCTCATAGTCTTTCAGCAATGAACACCATGCGTCGAATCTGTAAGCTTGAACCCAGTTCTCGAATCGGTTCTTCCAACCCTGAAAATCTTCAGTGTACATGAGTTTTGGTGGTTTTTGATGAGTTCCCGTCTCATTCTCATTATACAACGCTTCAGCAGTGGTTACAGGGGCAACGGGTGTCGCGAATGCATTGTAGAACTCTTCAGCCATGTTTCAAAACTCAGATGATGCTTTGGGAAATACCTGAAAATACACAAACAAAACACAATCAGTTTAGAGACTTATCAATTAATAGAAACGAACTGGCACTCGAACTGGTGAATATTCTGTGTGAACTGAACGTTGACCAACTGTGCGGACTGCTATGACCCAAATCGTTTTCAAACGACTTGACTCCTTGAAACTTTTGAACTTCAGACTGTACGAACTGACAGAAACCACGACTCAAACCACGCGACCTCGGTTACACACAGTGCGAAGTGAACATATTTGGTGCGAAGGGATTTTAATGTCAAACCACACAACCTGTAAATTCTATTCAAACAATTTGAACTAAAATCACACACTACTCGATCAACTAACACATGTAAACTCAAATTCTCAAATGGGCTTTTACCAACACACAACCTAAAACTTTAGTTGGGCCATTGTAATAATGTTGTGCCGAGATTATTATATCATATGGGCTATGCAAACAAAACTATTTTAATTGTATCAAACACAAAATCAAATCTGATATCTCGTGAACTAAAATGTTGTCTTATGTAATTAATATCTCACAACTATTTTAAGCCGACACACTATTTCAAATTGTTTAATAATCAGCCGACACCTTTATCACCTTTCACATGCAGACCGCAACAATATTAAAGATTGAATAAAGTGGCCAAACTAAATCATGTGATCATCTGACAATTTGGTATCAGTTGAACTTCATGATAATTGGGCCGAGACTAGAAATATTGAAAGACTATTGGACCTCAAAATATATTGGCTGACACCTTTTGATAGGACCTATTACACGAAATAGACACATGGGCCGACTACATATGAGTTTGAACAAATTTTGAATTAACAAATCACTTAAATTGAAGTCACATGGGTCGGCAACAGGTAACACTTCACAAATTGATGAAACAAATTTATTGGGCCGAGATTATGACCCAATCACATTACTTAACACTTGTAACAAAATTTGATATAATTGAACTTTTTCATTGAATGTAGCCGACAAATGGACTGACAACAACACTTTTGATCAACAGATTTCAAATGAATTCTATTGGACCTCTTAAACCCACTTAACTAATTGTCTTTAAAATTGGGCGGCTATAATTTTTTACATTCCGACATCATTTAAAAACAACTGACAACTTTATCTTTTGACATCATCGTCTTCACATGCAACATTAATGTTTGGCATTTCAATTGACTGAAACAAATCACAACTTCAATTCTGATTAAACCGCTATATTTAGTGAACCGCTATACAAGCGAACCAGATTAATGACTTATAAGCAGACTTCAATGATCTAAAAGCGGATCCACTATTGTCACTAAAAGCAGACCTCAGATGTCACTAAGGGCGGACCTATGACTATGAAACCGTTTGAGCGGATCTATCAAAGATGTTACTAAGAGCGGACCTTGCTGATGACGTCATAATTTTCACAAATCCGAAAAAGCGAATCCTCAAAAATTCAAGGTTTTAGGTCGATTTTAGTTTTGAAAATTTCAAGGATTTGTCAATACAGAATTCCGAGCATGATGTGTACAACTGAACTGATTTTGACCGTAAAAATTTTTTATTTTCGTAAAAGAATGGTGTAGAAACAGAAAAAGTGATGAAAAACGAGCTGTTTTTGCGAGATCTCTTCCTCCTTGGCTCTAATACCAATTGTAGGATCGGATTTCGACCTAAACGAGTCGTTCGGAAAAGCTCAAATCCGTTTCAGAGGCGGAAACAAAGAAACGGACGTGAAAACAGCTTGAATCATTCTTTAAACCTCTTGTATATTGATTTTACAGCGTTTACAGTTACAAGGAATACCGGCAATACCTCGGTATCAAATCTGGAATCGTTACAAATGAAATGCATAAAGAACCTATTTATACTATATCTGGTCCGCTCGAAAATGACATGAACAACATAAGCGGACCACACACAAAGCACTAAAAGCGAACCTCCATGTTCTGAATAAGCGAACCTCTTGCATGACATTAAAAGCGAACCTCCCATGTTGACTTACAAGCGAACCAAACAGATTCCGTATAAGCAAACCTTCTCATTGACTTTCATATGATTCTTCTTATTGGACCTTCCATCTTTTTGTCTTATATGGACTTCCCATGTGATTGGGCCTTCAAATGGTCCAGTAATATCAAACGGCCATCATACACTTTTAGTGGCTTATATAACTTTGTCGTTTACTGAATTGCAAATGATAATATATGATGATTCAATATGTGATGTCATCAATATGATGTCATCATCATATATGATGACATCATGCTTGATCAAAACCGCAACGCAACCCAGACTCGACATTAGACGAAGACGACAGATGACTGCACCAACACATCCACCACCCACCATCATCACAACACCATCATCCTCCACCATCATCCATTGTCCATCATAGAGCGTGTGAGTCATCTCGGGATCCAAGATTGATCGTAAGAGTTCTTGACAATCAAGGCCATGTTTGCCTAAGTCTCTTACATCACTTGGTGAAGACAAGTGTTTAGTATAATACTTTTTATTTTTAATCTTTTGCATTTCTTAATTGGTTTTGTATTAATGACTTTAATAACTAGTTTCTTATGTTGAAGGTGATTCTTTCTTATCGTTTGTCCGTGGTGTATTGGCATTATTTTACTATCTATATAAAATAAAAGATTTTCACCATTCATATCTCCACGGTCTATATGGAGGTATGTTGGCTACCTGGTCGGGGGTTAAGGGAACGGTTTGGTAAGGGTCTTGCCCTTGTTCAGCGTTTAGAGGTCCTGCAAGGGACCTGGGTCAAATTTTGTAGGACCTCCTTCAATACCCAAAGGTATTGGATGGCGGGGGTCCAAACTCTTTGATCCCCTCATAAGTTAACTACTATTAATACTATTACCCGGTTATTTAGGACTGTATCCCTACTGACTCAGACTACTTAGTCGAGGGTAACGTCACCTCCAAAAGAGGGGCCTACCATAATTTGCATTAATAACTTAATTAATTATCTTTCTATAATCCGACCCTTTAGGATTGTATCCTTGCTGACTCAAACTACTGGGTTGAGGGTAACGTCGCCTTCAAAAGAGGGGCCTACTACAATAACTAAAATAATCTCTTAAACAAGTGCAAAAGTGCGAAAATAATCAAAGGTTATACTAACACACGAGTCGGATCCAAGTGATTCATCTTGTCTATCTGTTTTTATTTTTATTTTATTTTTCAGCATTTAGTTAGTTTTAGTTTCTTAGTTTAAAAATCTTTTTCTAACATTTTGATTTGATTAGACGTTGAGGATAAACCGTTACTAAAAGCTCTTGTGTCCTTGGACGACCTCGGTATCTTACCAACACTATACTACGTCCACGATGGGTGCACTTGCCCATATCTGTGTTTAGTGTTAGTAAATATCGTGTTTTATAAATTTAAAACTTGGCTAAAGTGTAAAAAGGGCTTAAAATATATACCTAAAACATATTACACCAAACACGCATCAACTGTCTATACATTGAACATGTCGAAAATTGTTAAGTGTTGAAACCAAGTGCACCCCGATCGGATGGCTGTTCGATCAGATGGCAATCCGATCGGACGGTAATCCGTCCCAACGGCCTGATCGCCTTGACACTTGTTTATTTTGAAAGTTTTGTAATTTTGATCGAGACAGTGTGATAACATGCTAAACAACAGAAACCCCATCAATTTCCGATCGAACAGGAATCACCCTAGTCCGATAAGTCAACAGTTTGAGACGGTTGTTCATGTTTAACTCGGAATCGGTAGTCTCTTTGATAGAATCAGATCTTGAACCGACACATCACTAAGAAGGAGTAGAAGATTAGAACGAGCTCCGATTCTATCGGTTTTGAGTGCATTGAGTGTAAAGAGTTGAAAGAAAGTTAGAAAATCATCTTTCAATCCTTTTAACCATGAATATGTGTAGATCTACGAGAAAACATTGTTTATTCTTGTGGAAATTCTTCAGATCCGAGTGGTTCTTAGTGGAATGAGGCCAAAGCTTGAAGTTCATAAGAACTCCATGATGACATCACCCTAGAACACCTCAAATCCACTGATTTCACGGTTAAAAGTTGAGATTCAAAAGAGTAAATGATGAAGAAGTGTGTGTAGATCATAGAAGTACAAGATTTAGGTTGAAAACTTACAAGAATCGCGAGAAATCAAGAGAAATGAGTGCTTGAGTGCGATTGGTTGAGTAGAGAGCTGTCACATCACAAATGATGTGACAGGAGGGTATTTATAGGGTTTCCAAAAAAGGAAAGCGTGCATGGATCGGATTAGTCACCGATCGGATGGCGACTCGATCGGGTGACAATCCGATCGGATGGCAATCCAATCGGATGGCCACTCAATCCAGGTGTCCGGCGTGTTGAGTTTTGTTGTTTTGATTCGCGTGTTGAGTGTTGCGATGCGTTTCGAGCGAGCGATACGATAGAATTACCCATTAGTTACACAAATAACCTAACTACTATATCTAACATACAATCACTATAAATAACTTGCGTTTCGTGTTTGCGATTAAGTTGCGATGCGATTGCATTGTGATTGCGTTTCGATTATTCTCCACAAACATAAAGTAAACATGCACAAGTAACATATAAGTAACACACACACGTAAAACAATATACAGAACCTATAATTCAAGGCGCGAATGCGATTGTGATGCGATAAGCGATAAAGCGATAAACCATGCGATAAATAGCGATTAAACCTCGATTATTAACAAGTACTCCACATAATACAACTAATGCGATAAAATAAATAGATTAACTACAAGTCAAAGAAGTCAAAATAGAAGTTGAGCAAGGAGTGACAGATCGCAATTAGCAATCTTTTCTTCCTTTGACTTCAATCTTGACTTTGACTTTGACTTCCGTAACACGGCGTGTTACACCTAAAGGGTCGGAATATTGAAAGATAATTAATTAAGTTATTAATGCGTAAGTGGTAGGCCCCTCTTTTAAAGGTGACGTTACTCTCGGCTAAGTGGTTTGAGTCAGCAGGGATACAATCCCAAGTAGCCGGGTTAATATATTAATAGTAGTTTACATTTGAGGGGATCAAGCCATTCGCACCCCCACCATCCAATACCAGTGGGTATTGAAGGAGGTCCTAGTAAGCTTGACCCAGGTCCTTGCAGGATCTATACACTGAGCAAGGCAAGAACCTTACCAAACCATTCCCTTAACCCCCGACCAGGTAGCCAACATATCTCTATATAGACCATAGAGATATGAATGGTGTAAATCTTTTATTTTATATAGACTGTAAAATAACGCCAAGACACCACGGGCAAATGATAAGGAAGTTTCAGCTTCAACATAAGAAACTAGTTATTAAAGTCATTAATACAAAACCAAATAAAAAGTGCGAAAAGATTAGAAATCAAAAGTATTACACTAAATGCTTGTCTTCACTAACTGATGTAAGAGACTTAGGCAAACATGGCCTTTGATTGTCAAGAACTCTTACTATCAATCTTGGATCCCGAGACTACTACACACACTCTAAGATGGATGATGGATGATGGTGGTGGATGTGAGTTGTAGTGGTGGTGGAGTGTGGGTGAAGTGGGAGAAAGGTGGTTTTCTAATGGGTGCCTTTGAAGTGAACCAAGCACCTCTATTTATAGTCTGCACAGAAGCCCGGACACGGTCCCGTGTCCATTGGGCACGGCCCCGTGTCCATCCATTTTCTCTTTCTTCATTAATTGCAGTTTGTCTGTATTAGCTCCACACGCACCCGTGTCCGCTGGGCACGGCCCCGTGTGCAGAAGCGTATCTGTACTATCAAGATTTGCTTGGATTCTGCAAATCTTAGCATTGACCACGACCGTGTTGTGCTGGGCACGCCCCCGTGTCGGGAAATAGAAGCTTCTACAACTTTGTCTTTTCTGCAGACACTTGACCACGCCCCCGTGTCCGCTGGGCACGGGCCGTGTTCAGCCTCCGGATCTCTTGTTTTTGCTTGGGAAGATGCTGTCGAGGGGTCGGGCATGCCACGTTGATTCCTTTTCTTTCATTTATGTTAGATTTGGCTGCATTTTTGCTTCTTTTGTTCATTTACGCTCATTTAATCCTGAAAATACAATAGGAAGACAAAAGCACACTTTTCCAACATTTGTACTAAAAAAGGGTTAGTTTTATGCCTCATTTGATGTAATTTACATGTTGCATTTTACACACTTCAAATACCCCCACACTTGAATCTTTGCTTGTTCTCAAGCAAAACTCTTTTTAATGTGGCTTACACACCCAAATGGAATGGATAGAAGAGAAGTTTTGGGCTTATCTTGATTGTCGGGATTCCAAGATCTTTATTAGGTTTTATTTTTATGCTATTTACAATCCTATTCGTTATGATTTATTTAGAACATTTCATAAGAGAAATTACTTATTTGGGCATAACATGCCTCTTTAAAATTCCATTTATATACAAGTTCACATACCTCACGGGAGATCACTCAACACTCGGCCGAAGATGTATTTTTGTGAAATACTCGAGACCGGCATGGAACTTACTTCTACCATATGCTTGCCAAGCAATCAATCCTCCTCCTTTTTAACTATAAACCTTTGTAAATATCAAGAGGACTTGGGAGGGGGGGGGGTTAGGCTTGGGTTAAAGGTAGGTGGTTTTGGGTTAGTGGTTAGTAGAAAAGGGCTAAAAGCGTCGGTCGTCGTAAAACTTTTTTGTTTTTGTGACTTTTATTCAAACAAAATATCTCCAAACCAAGTTTCTCTGAGGAACTTGTTTGTCTATTGCTAGACTTCATTTATTATTATTATTATTATTATTATCATTATTATTTTGATAAGGAATGTCACATGAAGACCGAACTTTTTACTAAAATAAAGGGTTTAAAATAAAAAGGGTTTTTGGTGGGTAAAGGGTGTTGTTTTGTGGGTTTAGAAATGAAAAGGTTTAGGCTCAAAGGGGTTAACTAGGGGGATTTTGGGTAGGCGGTAAAAAAAAGGAAAAATAATGGTGTTGAAAAGAAAAAGGGTTAGTCCTAATGCCTCCATCATTTACTTACTTGGGTTTAAGTTGGTAAGGACCGGGAGTGTATCGTCATGGCAGGTTCTAGAGTCGTAAGAAACTAAACGGCTATTCACACAAAAACGAAAAATGAGCATTTAATTTAAAGATGTATATTTGTATGATCAATAAAGGCTCAAAACTCACTTTTTGTAGGAATGGGTTTATAATGTGATCAAGTATATATAATCAAATTTTAACTAGATTTGTCATGCCGTTTCATAATTTTCTTATGTTGGTTCTTTTTATCACGATACTTTCGTTTGTAAATTTGTAAAAATATAACCTTTTTAGAACTTGTTATTCCCAATTTAAACCAAGACAAGTAAAAAAATGGAAAGTTTTTGAAAAAAATTAGGGTGATTAGCGGTTCCAATAGAGTTTTGTGTAAGGCTTGTAATTAGGACTTGCAAGATTCAAGGTTTTAGCATCCCCCCACACATTACATATTGTCCTCAATGTGTCCCAAAAATAATTTTTCACGTTGATTGAATGCGTAAAAAGGTGTTTAAAAACAAAAAATTATGTTACTGGGCGTCTGGACATGGCCCCGTGCTGGGTGAGCACGGCATCGTGGTCAGATTGCCAGTAACGAAAACTTATAGAAGGTGGACACCGGGGCGTGCCTGGTGAACACGACCCCGTGTTGGTCAGAAATTAAACAAACAGCAGGTACTAGGCGATGGACACGGGGGCGTGTTGGCTGGACACGGCCCCGTGTGGATAATCTGCAATCTCCGAAAACAGGTTTTTGCTTTCCGTTTTGGTTTACAGGCTTATGTGGCACTAATATTTAGTGCGTTAAGCCTCGTAGGTACCTACTTTATTTATGAATTCCACACCAAACAAAATAACCAACATCCTAATTTACCAAAAGTTCACCATTCACATCATAAACTAAAAAAAGAAAAAAAATGCAGGAAATAAAAATGTTAAGAAAAGTAAATTGTTCAACAAATGGCATGCAGACCATGAAATTGTTTTTGAGAGATAAAGGGTTAACATGTCAGACCTTCAATCATGTAATACCACTTCCAACTCCTCCAGCTCAATCCATGTCGTCATCCTTGTAATCATCCCCTCCTTGGGCCGCCATATACTCCCGGATGTTTTCAATATCATCCTGCATGTCGGAGATGTTTCTTTCTATAGCTCCGACCCAAGCGTATGTGTTGCTGGCCATGTTGTAGGTGTTCCGGGTACACATGAGGTTTTCCTGCAATAAATCAGGTAAGCTTTGAAAGTTAGGAAAACCACCTCCTTGAGAGGAGGATTGACCCGCATCACCATGGTGCTGGTAGTGGTATTGGGGAGGAGGACGGATATGTGGAGCGTGTAGGACGAGAGCTTCTTGAGGGTTCCACACGTGCCCTTGAACCGTTTGAAATCTGACCGTCCCGTCATTTGCTTCTTTGATTAAATTCATGGAGCGACAAATGACAAGGTCCACTTTTCCCGACCACGAGCCCTTTTGAAAGGACCTCGGCATGCTTGGCACAAAATGTTTGAAGAGGCGGTAGATCCACCCTCCAAAAAGGATAGGAGTCGGGGGAGTGGCAAGTTGGTTCAAGTGCATGTTGCGGAGTAGCAGGTATGGAACATCGAGGTTGATACGGTTGTAAATGCAATGGAGGACCAGTAGATCACGCAACCCTACAACACCACCACTGTCGTGTCTCTGGCAAAGAGAGTAGCTGAGGACCCTGTGGATGTAACGGTAGAGAGGGTCCCTCAACATTGTGCTCTTAGTTCGGCTCGGGTTATAGTATCCCTCACCAATCTGAGCCCAAGCAGTTTGGCGTTGATCTTTGGGAAGCTCGCGGAGACCACCAGTGTTCTCTTCCTCTTCAGCATCCTCTTCCGAGTACAACCCGACAATTGCCCCAAATTGTGCGATTGAGATTGAGTACATAGCCCCTGCACAACGGAATTCTACCCCCTCATTGTCCCCTCATTGTCAAACGGATCCGCTCTTGTCTTGAAGACAAACATGGTGTAAAATTCCATGTTGTATTCGTGCACGGAGTGAAGCCGAGTGCAAAGAGCTGCCTGTAGTGGACCAGTAACAAGGTTGTTGAAGCGGTCGATTTGGTTTACTGCCTCTAGAGTATCCACACAAACTTGTCGGGGATTTTCTTCCGACCTAGTCTTGAGAACCTCATATCGCGCTTGGGCAGCCAACTCACTCGCGTTGAACCTGGTAAATCTCTTGGCCATCTGAAAGAAAACATCAAACAATTAGCACGAAACAGTAAAATTTTTGAAGAAAACTGAAAACAGTCAGCTGAACACGACCCCGTGTTCAGCGGACACGCCCCATGTTCGCTTGATATCAGCTGGACACGCATCCGTGCTCGCTGAGCACGACCCCGTGTCCAGGTGTCTGTTTCCCAAAAATCCCATTTTTCGACCCGGTCCTGAAAACTTGAAAATTTTTGGTCCAGTAGGGGCGGTTTTCCCCGAAAATGAAACCCCAAGTGCCGTTTTTCCCAAAACAAACCGTTTACCCCTTGAATTTCATCTTTTTCGGTTCAAAAACAAGGGTTTGAGGTTTTTGTGAGAAATCGGGCAAATCTACAAACAATTCAACTTGATTTACTTCCTATAACATGTATCTATACTAATACTAACAGATCTAAGCAAAAATTTGAGGTTTGATTCGGTTCAAGTTGAAGAACCCTAGATTTTTCCCCAAATTTTTTATGTCAAACTACATGCAAGTGATTAAACTAACTAATTATAATGATAGAATCATACCTTGACGTTGTTAGAAGTTGGGGGAACGTAGAAATCTGCAAAAATTTCCAGTGGAACCAGAGAGTTTGCGGGGAAACGGGGCGTGCTGAAATGAGAAAATGAAAGAAAAAGGGGTTTTATCCCCGACAGTTGCGCGAACACGGCCCCGTGTTCAGCTAAACACGGCCCCGTGGGCGGGCAATATATTAAATAGTTTTTTTAAGTGCACATGTGAATGCCCTGTCTCCCGAATCTTGGTTTTAGAAATCTTACCGATTTAGATGCTTTCCCGATGTTCGTAACTTACAAGATATGATGTTGATGCTTAAACCTTTGTTTCATTCTTCGGCCGCTTGTAGCGAGATTTCTTCCTCTTCATCCTCAATAAATCCTTGATAAAGCTTCAACCGTTGGCCATTGACTTTGAATGGAATTCCATTCCGAGATTTAATCTCAATTGTACCGTGTGGGAAAATGTGGGTGATGGAAAAAGGTCCCGACCACCTAGCCTTTAATATACCAGGAAATAATCGAAGTCGTAAATTAAATAATAGAACTTGATCTCCTATCCAAAATTCATTAGGTTTAATGTGTTTATCATGCAAATTTTTCATTCTTTCCTTATAAATTTCGGAGTTAGAGTATGCGTGATTCCTTAACTCGTCTAATTCATTTAATTGACAAAATCGATTTTTACCAGCAATTTCTAAGTCTAGGTTTACGTTTTTAATTGCCCAGTAGGCTTTGTGTGCTATTTCTACCGACAGATGACAACTTTTTCCATAGAAAAGCTTATATGGGGTTGTACCTATTGTTGTTTTATACGCTGTTCGAAAAGCCCATAAAGCATCGTCTAATTTATCGGCCCATTCTTTTTTATTTAACCCTACGGTTTTTTCAAGTATTCTTTTTAAACCTCGATTAGTCACTTCGGCTTGTCTGTTTGTTTGAGGGTGATATGCTGTAGAGACCCTGTGATAGACCCCATACCTTGTTAAAAATTTTTCAAGTTGATGGTTACAAAAGTAGGTACCTCTATCACTTATTAATGCTTTTGGAGTTCCAAAACGAGAGAATAATCGTTTCAGGAATCTTACCACAACTCTTCCATCGTTTGTTGGAAGTGCCTCGGCCTCGGCCCATTTAGACAAGTAATCCACTGCCACAAGTATATATTTGTTTCCTTTTGACGGTGGGAAAGGTCCCATAAAGTCGAGTCCCCACACATCAAAAATTTCACAAACAAGGATGCCATTTTGTGGCATTTCGTTTTTGGAAGAAATATTACCTGACCTTTGGCAAGCGTCACATGTCTTGATAAGACTTTGGGCGTCTTTGTAAATGGTTGGCCAATAAAATCCTGAATCAAATACCTTTCGTGCGGTACTAGCGGCACCATGATGTCCTCCGTATGGACCTTCATGACAATGGCGGAGAATTCTTCTTGCTTCACTACCATGTACGCATCGACGGATAAGTTGGTCAGCACACATTTTGAAAAGATAAGGATCTTCCCAAAAATAACTCTTTACATCAGCAAAGAATGTTTTTCTTTGATGATGTGGCCATCCTTTTGCGACTATACCGCTAGCTAGGTAGTTAGCATAGTCGGCGTACCATGGCTCTTCTTGGTATTCCACCATTTCTAGGGACTCCGTTGGGAATTTTTCATTGATTTGCTCGTCCCTAGTTGCCTCCAAAGATGGATCTTCCAAGCGGGAAAGATGATCTGCAGCGGTGTTTTCTGCTCCTCTTTTGTCTTTAATTTCCATGTCAAATTCTTGGAGGAGTAGAATCCACTGAATTAAATGCGGTTTAGCATCATGTTTCTTAAAGAGATATCGAATGGCTGCATGGTCTGTATAAACTATCGTTTTAGAAAGAACAAGATACGAGAAAAATTTATCAAAAGTAAATACTACAACTAGTAATTCTTTTTCTGTTGTTGTGTAATTTTCTTGTGCATCATTAAGTGTTTTACTAGCGTAATATATTGGGTGAAAATGCTTATCTTTTCTTTGTCCCAAGATGGCTCCAACTGCAAAGTCACTTGCATCACACATGATTTCGAATGGTAGTTTCTAATCAGGTGTTATCATGATAGGTGCATTGACTAGTATTTCCTTTAGTGTTAGAAATGCTTGATTGCAATCCTTGTCAAAGATGAAAGGGGCATCTTTTTCAAGTAATTTTGTTAGAGGTCTTGAGATTTTAGAAAAGTCTTTGATAAATCGTCTATAAAATTCGGCATGCCCTAGGAAACTTCTGATAGCTCTAACGGATGATGGGGGTGGTAATCGAGAAATAGTGTCTATTTTTGCTCGATCAACCGCCATTCCTTTGCTTGAGATTTTGTGACCGAGTACTATTCCTTCCGTTACCATGAAATGGCATTTTTCCCAGTTAAAGGCGAGGTTAGTTTCCTCACATCGGGATAGATTCGTTCAAGGTTATCGAGGCACTGGTTGTATGAATCCCCAAATATAGAAAACTCGTCCATGAAGACTTCCATTGTCTTTTCTATCATATCATGGAAGATGGCCACCATGCAACGTTGGAAGGTTGCGGGGGCATTGCATAGACCAAAAGGCATGCGTCGATAAGCAAAAGTTCCGTAGGGACATGTGAATGTTGTCTTTTCTTGGTCTTCGGGTGCTATCGGTATTTGAAAGTAACCTGAAAAACCATCTAAAAAACAATAAAATTTGTGCCCGGATAATCTTTCTAACATTTGATCAATAAAGGGTAAAGGAAAGTGATCTTTCCTTGTTGCCTCATTTAATCGACGATAATCTATACATACTCTCCATCCTGTGACGGTTCTTGTTGGTATTAATTCATTTTTCTCATTCGTTACTACCGTCATACCTCCTTTCTTAGGAACTACTTGGACGGGACTTACCCAAGGACTATCGAAGATTGGTAAATGAGTCCGGCGTCAAGTAATTTGATGACTTCATTTTTAAGCACTTCTTGGACGTTTGGATTTACTCTACATTGTGGTTGTATTACCGATTTATAGTCATCATTCATTAAAATTTTGTGCGTGCACATGGAAGGACTTTTTCCTTTAATATCTACAAGCTTCCAAGCGACCACATTTTTGTGTTTTTTCAAAAGTGTAATCAATTTTTCTTTTTCTAAACTAGTTAATTTTGACGAAATAATTACAGGTAATTTACCATCTTTGTCGAGAAAAGCATATTCCAAACCTTTTGGAAGTTCTTTGAGCTCAAGAGGTGGGTCTTTAGGAGACTCCTTATTTGGTTGCTCATTTTGATCAAGAACCATAAAGATTTGTTCTATGGCGACCTCTTCTTCAACAAAGTGGTCGATTTCTTCTCTTGTATCGGGTGGTTCATCTTCATCTTCAATTAGGGGGTCATTATTGCCGAATGGATATTTCATTGAACGCTCAAGATCGACGCTTTTTTTAAATGCCCCTAATTGAATAGGTAGATTGTTGTACTTCCGATTTTTCAAGGCTTCGTGGGTCTTTACAAAAGGTCGTCCCAACACTAGTGGAGCGTCATCAAGGATGACGAACTCGGTTGGGATTACCATTTGATTGGTTTGGACCAAGACATCCTCAACTACCCCTATTGATTTTATTGTTTTCCGATTAGATAGAAAAATGGGTATTTGAAGTGGAGAAAAATCACCAATACTTAATTTTTCGAAAATGTAGTTTGGCATTATATTAACACAAAGATCTTTATCAATTGTAATATTACTAATAAAGGAGTTTTGAAAAAAACATGGAACCGGTGTAATGTTAATTTCAAATGGGTATTCTTTTATTAGCGTAGTTAGATCATTTGTTAAATTAATGCTTACCGTTTCGCCAATTTTAGTGTTAGTGTTTAACTCTTCTAAAAACTTAGCATGAGTAGGTACTAAACAATGATTTTCAAAAGAAGGTGATAAGAGATTAACTTCTTGAAAATTAGACTCTTCTTGAATTTTAATGTTATCGGACTCACCTTTTTCGTTGTTTAACTCATGTGTCGGTTTTTCACTTACTTGTTCTTCCATTTTTACTTTTTCAACTATCTCTTCTTTATTACAAGTTAATTCTTCCCTTGCGTGGGACCCCTCTTCCCTTGCGCGGGATTCTTTTATTCAGCGCTCAATAGTTTTAATGTGTTCTATTATCTTATCGGCTATATGGGTGATAGAATAAGGATCTTCAAAGCTTGAATCCGGAAGTTCGATCCTTGGTTCATCATAATGCTCATATGAGGTAGATGGTTCATACTATTGTTCCTCATTGTAAGTATATGACAAATAAGCGTCGTAACTTTGTTCTTCATAATACTCATATGAGGTGGGTTGTTCACGCCATGGTTCCTCATAGTAAGTATGTGAAGGTGGGTACTCATATCTTGGTTCCTCAAAGTATGAAGGTTCATACCTAGGTTCATCAAAATATGAGTATGAGGGAGAAGGTTCATACCTTGGGTGTTCATAGGATGTATATGAAGTGGATGTGTCATACCCCCAAAATACCACATGCGGAAACACCGCGGGATGTGTGACGTACCAGGATCCAGCCACTAATCACATTGAACTATAACAATATATTAAATAAAAGATTCCATTTTATTTCATAATATAGTTTCAAATCATAACTTAAACCAAAACGTCAGTGGAAGCATAATGTAAATCGTTATTCAACTATTTTCAAAACAAGTGTACGAAACCAAAGAACATGTATCCAAGAGACTCGACCCATGACCACTCCAGCACTCCCAGATAGCAAGTTCCAACCATGAATCTAACGACCTGCAAGCATGCAGACAAGTGTACAGACGACGCTGGTGAGTTCAAAGTTTGATAACACGTTTAGTTACCAAATAGGAGTTTGAAACATTTCAGAGATTAAATGTTGTTAATAACTCGATTACCGCAGATGGATCCAGATTATTTGCCCTTCCCCAATGCTCTATCAAACATTGGTCAAGTGGTTAAGGTAATTAGTTCACGCCCGTCCTCCCCGGTACGGTGTGAGGGTGTCAAACCTAATAGCGCTATCAACTAATAACCCCGTTGCCTCCACGGCAACTAATTCGGTATATGATGGGACTTAAATGATAGATATGAGTGTATTAACCAACATCCCAGGTTTAACATTCCAGTCAAACCCATTTACCCGACATTCCTCCCCGGAACGTTTACCAGATATCCCTCCCCAGGACGCATGCTAGGAAAAAGAGCAGTGAACTCACCTTAGATTTGCTCGGTATATTATGTTACTCGTTCCCGTTAGTCAAACAACCCTATCGTGGTTACCAGAATCATCAGTTTCATAATAGACTAAGTCACGTATTTCACACAGATTGTATTCATCACAAAGATTACTATATAACATGTATCAAGTACCCAGTTTGCATTCATAGCAACACATAACAGTTGGGTTTACTACTCTCATAAGTCAAACCAGATTTCTCATCCTAAGTAACAAATAATTCTTATAAACATTGACATCCACCAACATATGCTTCATAAACTTTCCTGTTGGTTTACACATAAGCAACATCCCCACGAACTCCCTTGGCGAAGAATCCCCTCGCGAAGGATTAACCTTCGTCGGGAGTAAGTGGCACGAAGAGTCCCTCGACGAAGATTCATTCTTCGTCGAGGATGAATCATGGAGAAGTATCTTGATTGTTCGTCAAGGGTAAGTCGACGAAGGATTTGTCCTTCGTCGAGGAGATGTTCACCATCCCTCATCAAACAGTTATAAACCCTAATCATTCACACGATCCCAATGAATCATTATTCAATAACTTTATCAAATGAATTCTAATCGTGTCACGGTAATATTCATCATGATTAACAGCAAACCCGTTTACTCGAATGCATCAATTACTGTTCCTCATTATTGAATCACATACTTATGGTATCCAAGCCGAAACCCTAAGACTTATGCGACACTAGTAATTCATGCAATTTAACACACAAATTCTTTCATGTACAACATCCAAATCCGATGACTAACAGCCCTATATCATTAATCGATAACTCATACTATTGTGGATCAATTCTAATGGTTCACTAACACAAATTATTTATCAAGGGTTTCACTAATCATAGTATACCAAGCATGTATCATCACGCAAAAACATATTCAAATGCAATACTCGTGCATCAATCATAACAATCATTGGTTTTGTGGAATTAAACAATGATATTTCATTAACCGGGTCGAATGATGAGCAGGATTGCTTGGCACGATAGGAAGTTTCGTGAGAGAGGAGGGGCTGTCGTCAAGTATGCAAAAGGGTTTGATCGTGGTTTACGCACAACTTAAACAAACTCAATAATAGTTGGGCCTATACTGGGCTATGGGCCGAGAGTCCCTTTCGGCGAAGGATCCTCATAGACGAAGACTATACTTCACCGAGTACGTGGATGACGAAGATCTATCTTCATCGTTAAGGGTTCGTGACGAAGATCCCATAATTCGTCAGGTATGAGGATGACGAAGAATCATCTTCGTCGAAGAAGAATGTGTTATGTCTAAACCTTTAAAAGTTCTTAAATTTTCATTAACTTTCATTAACCAACCAAACATAATCATACACTAATCATTTATCAATCATTCATATGTTACAACGCAAAACCAACTATGAAAACATAATTGTAAAACAGTAACGCGTAAAGGAAAGACCTTGAAATCTCAAATTGTCACATCATCCCCAACTTGAAAGAAATTTCGTCCTGAAATTTGATAAGCAATCCAAAGCAGCACAGTGTTAGGTCAGGATGACTGTGGATTTTCTCCAGGTGCCACATCATCCCCAACTTGAAAGGGAATTTTGTCCCGAAATTCACCAGTTGTAACAGGATTAGACTGGTCAGTTGGGAATAGATGAGGATACTTGAGCTTCATCTGATCTTCGCGTTCCCACGTGAACTCCGGTCCACGTCTTGAGTTCCAACGAACTCTCACGATCGGAATTCGACTATGCTTACGGACCTTAACTTCCCGATCCATAATTTCGATGTGTTCTTTGACAAACTGCAATTTGTCGTCGATTTTCAGCTCTTGAAACGGTACCACAAGTGTTTCATCAGACAAGCACTTCTTTAGTTGCGACACGTGAAAGACATCATGAACGCTACCCAACTCAGCAGGTAACTCGAGCTTGTAGGCCACTTTACCGATTCGTTGCAGAATTTTAAAGGCCCTACATAACGAGGATTAAGCTTTCCGCGCTTCCCAAACCGCACCACACCCTTCTAGGGTGAGACTTTCAACTTGACACGATCGCCTACAACAAATTCCAGTGGTTTCCTACGCTTGTCAGCGTAGCTTTTCTGACGGTCGCACGCTGCCGCCATACGATTTCTAATCTGAACAATCTTTTCCGAAGTCTCGAGTACAAGTTCGGGGCCTGTGATCTGGCTGTCACCCACCTCAACCCAATAAAGAGGTGAACGACATTTTCGTCCGTACAATGCTTCGAATGGAGCTACCTGGATGCTGGTATGGTAACAATTGTTATAAGAAAACTCTATCAAAGGCAAGTGTTTCTCCCAACCCTTGCCAAAATCAATCACACACGCTCGCAGCATGTCTTCAAGTGTCTGGATGGTTCGTTCACTTTGACCATCCGTCTCTGGGTGATAAGCAGTGCTCATGTCGAGACGCGAGCCGAACGATTTGTGCATCGACTGCCACAAATCTGAAATGAAACGCGGGTCACGATCAGAAATAATAGAGGTTGGCACCTCGTTCCTAGAAACCACCTCTTTAAGATAAACAGTAGCAAGTTGCGAGAACATATCCGTTTCCTTGATTGCTAGAAAATGCGCCGACTTCGTGAGACGATCAATGATCACCCAGATGGTATCGTTCCCGTTTTGTGTTCTCGGCAAACTTGTGACGAAATCCATCGCGATTTGCTCCCATTTCCACATGGGTATCTCTGGTTGCTGAAGCAGGCCTGAGGGTTTCTGATATTCTACCTTGACTTTTGCACAAGTCAAACATTTATTCACACACGTCGCGATGTGAGCTTTCACCTTCGGCCACCAATACAAGACTTTGAGGTCCTGATACATCTTATCCGAACCCGGATGAACAGAGTATCGAGACTTGTGCGCTTCGTCCATCACAAGTTCTCTAATATTTCCAAACAAAGGGATCCATATTCGTTCCGTGAAATAGAGAATACCATCAGATCTCTCCACAAGTCGTTTTTCCATGCCCCGCAAGTACTCTGCTTCAATGTTTTCCCCTTTCAACACTTCAGTTTATGCAGAACGGATCTGGTCCGGTAGGTTAGAATGGATGGTGAGCTGCAAGGCGCGGACACGTTTGGGTTTTGTTTCCTTTCGACAAAGGGCATCAGCTACTACGTTAGCCTTACCTGGATGATACTTGATTGCACAGTCCTAGTCATTTAAGAGTTCTACCCAGTGACGCTGTCGCATATTTAATTCCTTCTGATCAAAGATATGCTGAAGGCTCTTGTGGTCGGTATAAATAGTGCATTTAGTACCGTACAAGTAATGCCTCCAGATTTTGAGCGCAAACACCACGGCCCCCAACTCCAAGTCGTGAGTTGTGTTATTCTTCTCATGAACCTTCAACTGCCGAGAAGCGTAAGCTATCACCTTTTCACGTTGCATTAGCACACAACTGAGACCTTGAATAGAAGCATCACAATACACCATAAAATCCTCGGTACCTTTTGGTAAAGACAAGATCGGTGCGCTGCAGAGTTTTTGTTTCAACGACTAGAAAGCATCTTCTTGCTTCCTTCCCCAAGAGTATACAACGCCCTTCTTTGTTAGTGCGGTGAGAGGTTGAGCGATCTTCGAGAAGTCTTTAATAAATCTGCGATAATATCCAGTGAGACCAAGTAATTGTCGCACCTCCGAAGGATTCTTCGGTGCCGCCCAATTTCTGATAGCATCAATCTTTGCAGGATCCACGTGTATTCCCGATTCATTCACAATGTGGCCATGGAAGTGTACTTCTCGAATCCAGAAGTCACACTTAAAGAATTTCGCGTAGAGTTGCTCCTTCCTCAGGAGCTCCAAGATAAGACGCAAGTGCCGCTCGTGATCCCCCTTGCTCTTTGAATAGATCAGGATGTCATCGATAAACACGATGATGAAATCGTCAAGATATGGTTTGCACATGCGGTTCATGAGATCCATGAAAACCGCTGGTGCATTAGTTAACCCGAATGGCATAACCAAGAACTCATAATGGCCATACCGCGTTCGAAAAGCCGTTTTAGGAACATCCTCTTCCCGGACCTCATCTGGTGATAGCCCGATCTTAAATCGATCTTCGAGTAAAAACTTGACCCTTGCAACTGGTCAAACAGATCGTCGATGCGTGGCAAAGAAATAACGGTTCTTGACGGTCTCCTTGTTGAGTTCCCGATAATCTATACACATGCCAAAAGACCCGTCTTTCCTCTTTACAAATAGAACTGGGGCTCCCCAAGGCGAAGAACTGGGTCGGATAAAACCTCTATCCAACATTTCTTGCAGTTGATTAGATAACTCTTGCAACTCCGCAGGTGCAAGACGATAAGCAGCTCGAGCAATTAGGGCCGCTCCTGGTGTAAGATCAATCTGAAATTCCACTTGACGGTGAGGAGGTAAACCAGGAAGCTCCTCCGGAAACACATCAGAAAATTCACAAACAACTGGCAGGTCTTCGATCTTCCTCTCTTCAGGCTGAGGATCAGTAACAAGTGCTATAATAGCGGGATACCCCTTTCATAGACACTTCTGAGCTTTCATAGCTGAGATGATACCAACCATCTGCCCACTGCGATGCCCTTGAACCGATAGAGATTCTCCAATAGGGAGAGGAATACGTACAATTTTCTCTTTATAGAGAATTTCAACTTGATGCTTAGACAACCAATCCATACCCATCACTATGTCAAAACTACCGAGGGTAACAGGAAGGAGGTCAATGTCAAACACTTAACCCACAAGATCTATTTTACATCCCAAAATAATGTGTGAGGCTTCAATCGTCTTACCATCTGCTAATTCTACTACGTGCTTAGCTTCTAGAGGTATTGGAGTTAACCCTAACCGTTAACTGAACTCTAAGGACACATAACTCCAATCGGTACCGGAATCAAATAACACAGAAGCAAAGAGATTGTTCACAGAAAACATACCAGTCACGACATTGTCGTCGTTCCTAGCATCACCAGCACCAATCGTAAATACCCTTCCACAAGCACCATTGTTAGTGCATACATCTGTCGACTTCGTCTTGTATCGAGTCTTAGTCTTAGAATGTTAGATTAGGGCTCATTGTACGAGATTTCCCGACATGTCCATATGTGGGAAACCTTATGGATAGTTCCGCTTATGTGTACATGTCCGTATGTGGGAAACTATTAGTTCCGCTTATGTGTACATGTCCATATGTGGGAAACTTGTGACACCTGTGTCACCACCACCATCAAACAAATACCAAGCCAATGAAATATTGTATTTCATACTTGGGATCTGTATAAATATGTGTATCTTTTGCACGTATCAATTCTTGTTTGATTTCGGGCTTTAAATCGCTTTCTAGAAGGTTATACGCGATCTGATGCGTAAATATAACCAGTTTAATGAAACAAACACTCCGGAATAGTGAAATAGGCTTAACATACCTTAAATAACCATTACATAACTTAGAAATAAGTTTTGGATGGTTTGGTATGCCGAAATCAAGTTTATTCGCATACAGGGACTAAATTCGACAAACTGCGAAAGTATGTCAATTTGTACTGTAACAGACCTTCTGGAACTTGATCATAAGTTAAGTATGCCCTAAATCTTCTTTACATAGCTTAGAAATAGGCTTTGAGGTGTTTGGTGCGCAAAAATAAACTTTATGCTCATTCAGGGACTAAAAGCGTCAAAAAGTGCATAAGTTTGCATTTTCGCGCATATTTTACGTTCTGAATACTTCCGGACTTCCAAAAATTTATGTAAGCATTAAAATATTTTATTTTAGTGTTTGGTATAATAAATTCCATTCGTCGCTTAATTTGGATCGTTTTTGCGTTCGTTACGACTCCCGTCGTAATTAAGCGAATAACGCAACCGTACGACCAAACGAACCGACATCCGTGATGTCTTTGAGCATATTTTAAGTTCCCTATACTTTAATATCATTTTAGATCCTTGAAATGAGGTTAAAGGGGTTTAAAAGTGCCAAAAAAAATCAAGTTTTACAAGTGTAGGGACCATTTCTGAAATTTCTGGCAAATTCAATGAACCTAGTCCATTTTGAAGTGTTAATGGTTTTCACCCATGGTTTTGCAAAACCATGGGATGGTATTCAATGAACATAGTCCACATTAGGGGCTCCCATGGTTTTTGATAACCATGTGCCCACATGTAAGGTCTAGATCAAATCACGTTTTTCGACGAACGATCTTAACGGTTCAAGGAAATCTATAAATACCCCTCACCCATTTCATTCTTCCTCACATTTGAATCTGATTCTACACTCTCTAAGTGGAAGTATATGCTTCCTACCTGAGAGTGAATCGGGTTCGAATCTTGCGGGGACCTTCTGTAAGTATTCTTTCGCGTTTTTCATTCGTTTTAGCGTTAAAGTCAAAATGCGTTTGACTTTCTGCATTAACCAGTTTATGGTCAATGCGAAGTTCGTTTGAACTTCATAATGTGAGCGTAATCACGATGGTTATAGTCCCTAGTAACTATACCTACTGATTACCACGTTATCTAGGCTCAGTGACGAGTCGTAGTTTCGGCCAAAATGCGTTTTCTCGCGTATTTTGTAACCAAACTACTCTAGGGTATTAAAACCGTTTGTTTTAATACCAAACCTGTTTTCTAACTTTACTAAACATGTTCTAGCATGTTTAGCTCGTCGCTTTTAGATTTGTGCTTGTTTAGGGTCGTAAAGGTAAGCGATCTAATCAATCGCTTATGCTTACGAACCCGACCCATTGGTCGATCTTTAGGATCCGACCAAACACATTAGGTGACCATAGTTGTATAGGGAATAACCTTCCGAGGTTATACCTTATGGTCACGACGTTTAGTTAGTTATATGATAGGTAGTTTATATGCCTTAGGTAAATTACCAAAATGCCCTTTTTACGCATAAATTCATTTTAAGTCTATGTAACGAAATTTTTGACATCTAAACTGATTTAACAACAATATTAAACATGTTAAGGCATATCTTGCTTGTCATAGGACTATTTAGGCATTCCAAACGCGTTTTACGCAAATGACGCGTTAAAGTGGCGTAAGCTACCTAAACGGGTCGTAATGGGTCAAAAGCACTTAGGATAGGTTTCGTTTTAGTATGTAGGCTTTGTTAAACCATATTACATAAGTTCCCATACTTATTTGGTTACGAACCCTTGTACTACCCGATCCTCCGATAGGTCCGTTTATTAATGTAGATACCTATATAGGTGCCGTTTGATTCCGTGATCTTCTAGCTTTGCTTGGTGGTTATCCTAAGACTTCTAAGCACCCTCAAGTGAGTACATAGTCCCCTCTTTTACTGTTTTCCAAACATTTTAGGGTGAAACACATGTACCTACTTGTTACTTTCATGCTTTTCATGATTTCATATCATATACATACTATGTTCATTAGTACGCTAGTAGTACATGATTTCATTATGTTTTAGCTATGTATGCCCATTGTGTGCATACTTAGTACATCGTTTTACATAACATTCCATGCTATGTATGTTCATCATACTTAGTACATTTTACATCACATGCTATGTATGCCCATTGTGTGCATACTTAGTACATCGTTTTACATAACATTCCATGCTATGTATGTTCATCATACTTAGTACATTTTACATCACATGCTATGTATGCCCATTGTGTGCATACTTAGTACATCGTTTTACAAAGACATCTTATACTTGGTATCATGCTATGTATGTCCATCCGTCGCATACTTAGTACATTGTTTGTGCATTCTTACTTATGGTTTGGTTGTTACATATTTCACTTGCCATACATGACATTTTGTTTACACATTACTTGATTAACATTTGACAACGGTTTAGACATGGGCAATTTACATTGGTGGTTTATGTGGGTAAGTGATTTGAGTAACGAGACGTGTGTAATGTGATACAAGCATGGTGGATACGCCGCTGGTACTTCCTATATATAAGTGCTTGTATTATATTACATGGCGTAGCGTTATTTAAATCATTCATTTGGATTTATACATTTTTACACAAATAACATATTTTTCACAAGACATTGTTTTACAAAACAGTTTGTTTTATACAAACTCATTTTTACTTGGTTATTCATTTAACCTTACATCATTCTTTTAACTATACATATCTATCATCGATTTTCAAACGTTTTATAAAAGCAAACACTTAAACTGGGTTCATGACAAGTTTTTGGTTAAACATTTTCTTAAACCTAAGTCATGGATCCTATTTTTCATAAAACCTATGTACTCGCCGGCATTTTTATGCTGACGTATTTTCACATGTGTTTCGGGTACAATAGTTGATGATATTGATGCATGCTCACATAGGATTGGACGAGACCTTAGTGACATTAAAAGATGCAAGACTAGTTAATTTTTGTTATGTTTCTTTATTGTTAAGACATTGTAACTCATTTAAGTCAATAAAACGAAATTTGTTTAATCCATGGTTGTGAAACAATGATTCTGTTACAACACTCCCCGACGTTTCCGACACGTTTTGTTGTTTTACGTGGTCGGGGTGTGACAAAACTATTAGTTCCGCTTATGTGTACATGTCCATATGTGGGAAACTATTAGTTCCGCTTATGTGTACATGTCCGTATGTGGGAAACTATTAGTTTCGCTTATACGTACAATAGGGGGTTTCGCTTTTGTGTACATGTCCATATAAGCGAAACCTAGTCCCTATATATACCATATGAGCGAAATCATTTGTAACGCTCTTGTTTTCCATACCGAGGTGCTGCCGGTGTGAGATTTGGATGTAAACGATGTTATATCAATCAATAAAGTGATTTAAGTGAAGATCTAGCTATTTCTACGTCAGGTACTTGTTTTCCGCACCTGTATCTGATCAAAACTCCTCTGATAGACTCGTTCGGGTCAGAATTCGATCCTACAAGTGGTATCAGAGCTTCAGGAGGAGGAGTTCTACACAGATTTGCTGGATTTCTTCACAAATTCTTACTTCTACACCTTCTTTCTTCATCAGAACGAGATTTTACGGTCGAAATCCGCTCAAAATTTCACAGATTGTAGATAATTGATAATAGATAAATCCCTGAAAGTTTGAGCTTAAAACTCACACTAAAAATGGTCCAAAATACCATCCGAATAGGTTTCGCTTTTTTGAACATTCATGAGGTTTCGCTCTTGTGATCAATATTGTTTCCCACATACGGACATGTACACATAAGCGGAACTAATAGTTTCCCACATATGGACATGTACACATAAGCGGAACTAATAGTTTCCCACATAGGGACATGTACACATAAGCGGAACTAATAGTTTCCCACATACGGACATGTACACATAAGCGGAACTATCCATAAGGTTTCCCACATATGGATATGTCAGGAAATCTCGTACAATGAGCCCTAATATAACATTCTAAGACTAAGACTCGATACAAGACGAAGTCGACAGATGTATGCACTAACAGACTCCCCCTCAGATGTTGACGAGTCTTAAGTGTCGAGTCTTCGCATCTTCAGTCTTGATCTGTCTCTGGGCTTTACTCTCTCAATCTCTTCTTGCAAATATTCAGACTCCCCCTTGCGATATGCTGGCATTTCTTCAGTTCATCAGCATCATCAGCTTTAGGATCGTTGTCTGGCTTTCCATCTCAAAATTTTTCAGGATCAATCAGCTTTGCTCTTCATGTTCCAAGATCGTTGCCTGGCTATCTCCAATTAGAGTCCTCAGGTATCGGAACCTGGCTCTCATCTAGCTCAGATCTCATGAACGAATAACCTGGCTCAACTTAACCTGCACAAGCTCTACCTCAAAGTAAATTTCTCTCACATATATATTTCAAACATAAACACTTGCACTAACTCAGACCCTCTTTCAAAACAAACACAGATTTTGATGAACCACTTGAAAGGTTAGATTATGAAAACATTTAATTCCAAACATACACTCCCCCTCAGATATTGCTCATCATGTTTAGCACTCGGAATTTTAAAAATCTGCTTTTCAATACCAGTTGCCAAAAATCTTTTTGAATTTTCTGAAACTTTATGCTAAAACACACTAAAAATCTTTTTGGATTTTGTAATAAAGAAACATTTAATGTAGTAAAGAAATATTTACAAACAATATTTTTGTGAGTTCGTGTAAGAGGATCATATCAGTTTTTGAGACAAGTTACCAACACCGTTAAGCTTCATTTCATTTTAAGTTTTAAACAATTCACCTAGATTGTCAGTATATTTGTCCACTTAAATTTTCACACAAAGTTCAATTGATCCGAGATACGATGTTAATGTTTTAATGACTTAAACTTATTCGTGTGTCCCACTACTTGAATATACTCCCGTATCCAGATCCCAATATTCAGTCTTACAGGTGATTATACCACAGATGATATCTGTTCAGGGGTTAGATGCGAGGGCTGATGTGTGTAAAATGCAACATATAAATCACATCAATTAAGGCATAAAACTAACCCTTTTTAAGTACTAATGTTGGAAAAAGAGTGTTTTTGTCTTCCTTTTGTATTTTCAGGATGAAATAAGCTCAAACTCACAAAAGAAGCAAAAAGACAACTAATTCTACCATAAATACAAGAAAAGGAACAAAAGTAGACTGCCCGGACCCTCAACGGCACCTCCCAAAGCAAAGGAGAAGAAACAGAGTCTGAACACGCCCCGTGTCCAGCGAACACGGGGGCGTGCCCAGGAAGCAGCAGAAAAGACAAACCAGTAGAAGCTTCCATTGCCCACCACGGGGCCGTGTCCAGCGGGCACGGGGGCGTGGTGAAAGTACAGCAGGCGCATTAATTGTAATTCGCAATTACAATTAATGAAGAGAGAGAATGTCAGACGGGCACGGGGCCGTGTCCAGCGGACACGGGGCCGTGTCCAGCCTTCTGTTCAGCCTATAAATAGAGGAGCTTGGCTTCATTTTCTCTCATCCCTTGGCACACCACCTCTCTCACACTTCATCCACCACCCACCACCACCATAACACCATCATCCACCACCATCATCCATTGTCCATCGTAGAGTGTGTGAGTCGTCTCGGGATCCAAGATTGATCGTAAGAGTTCTTGACAATCAAGGCCATGTTTGCCTAAGTCTCTTACATCACTTGGTGAAGACAAGTGTTTAGTATAATACTTTTTATTTTTAATCTTTTGCACTTTTTATTTGGTTTTGTATTAATGACTTTAATAACTAGTTACTTATGTTGAAGGTGATCTTTCCTTATCGTTTGTCCGTGGTGTCTTGGCATTATTTTACTGTCTATATAAAATAAAAGATTTTCACCATTCATATCTCCACGGTCTATATGGAGGTATGTTGGCTACCTGGTCGGGGGTTAAGGGAACGGTTTGGTAAGGGTCTTGCCCTTGTTCAGCGTTTAGAGGTCCTGCTTGGGACCTGGGTCAAATTTAGTCGGATCTCCTTCAATGCCCATAGGTATTGGATGGCGGGGATCCAAACTCTTTGACCCCCTCATAAGTTAACTACTATTAATACTATAACCCGGCTATTTAGGACTGTATCCCTGCTGACTCAGACTACTTAGCCGAGGGTAACGTCACCGCCAAAAGCGGGGCCTACCACAATTTGCATTAATAACTTAATTCATTATCTTTCAATAATCCGACCCTTTAGGATTGTATCCTTGCTGACTCAAACTACTGGGTTGAGGGTAACGTCGCCTTCAAAAGAGGGGCCTACTACAATAACTAAGATAATCTCTTAAACAAGTGCAAAAGTGCAAAAATAATCAAAGGTTATACTAATACACGTGTCGGATCCAAGTGATTCATCTTGTCTATCTGTTTTTATTTTATTTTTATTTTCAGCATTTAGTTAGTTTTTATTTTCTTAGTTTAAAAATATATACACGCCGACACACATCAAGGGCCGTGAGAGCTCAGGTCGATACTTCCGTATATGCAGAGAGATGACGGCTTCGACTTTTCGGTGTGTCCCCTTTAGAGGATCTTTTTTATTTCAACAACAGCGACTATCAATTTTATTGTTTCATCAGCTTGCTGAGGGCGATGCTATGTTTCAAGCATTTGCGGAAAGCATTATCCAGGGACTAGGTCAGTACTTCCATACAGCAGAAGTCCCGGGATAATACCCCAGATATCACTGAGCATAAAGACCTAGTATCTCAGAATAAGGGACCTTTCAAACAAGATTTCAGGGGTTACCTATATATCCAAGATGTTGTTACCCACCGAATAAGCAAGTTTAATTTTTAGGTTTATATCTCGTCACAATCTACTAAATGTGCAAAAACCTACTGGCACATCCGCAGTGAGATTCTTTATCACATTTTAACTTTCCAAATCTTTAGCATGTTATGACAGTCTACTGATGTACTATCATTTCCTCTTTTCACAACGAAACTCATTTTTGAATTTTATCATGTTTTTGGCTTTTTCAAATTTTCTAATGTTTTTGGATTTTCTGAAATTTTCTACTCCCCCTAAAATTCAAACACATTAAAGAAATTTGAAAGCTATCTAAGCTCTTGACCCACTTAAATTAAATTCAAAACAAACTGTACAGAAACATGACAACCGATATCAAATCGCCTCAATTCGCCATTCACTAGGCATAAACAATCTGAACTCCCCCTTTCACAAACCATTTTCTCATTTAGATTTCAAAACACTTAAGTTTGTTTTAATCAAAATGATTTTTCCAGAAAATGAGTTTGTTTTTACCACTTGTAAGTTTACCACTTGTTTAAGTACGGGGATATGGTTCATCATCTTGTCAGTTTTACCAAATGTAGTAGATCAAGTACAACTTAATGTCCTTGATTTACTGTTTGCAATCAAGCAACCTCTAAACCACTTGTAAGAATAACCACTTGTAGGTATAACCAATCAATACCAATTGTAGGAATGAATCATCTACATTTTACCCATCAAAGTGCCGATTCCTGCTTCGCACTTACCAACCAGGAAGCTCCGGCATAGTCATTCATCCTGTAAAATTTTAACAATTTCAAGTATTTTCAAAAACAACCTTATTAAACATGAAAGATGCCGATTCCTGATCCACGATTACAAACTTGGGATCTCCGGCAAGTCAGGTTTTTCAAGCAAAGAAAATGTCCACCCAAGCCTGACCAGCCTTGGGTGATTTCAATTCAGATTTAGTTGGGGTGTAAGTTGCTTTCTTTTTAGCGTAGAAGTCTTTTACCCCTTTCACCTTCCCATCAATCATTTTTTCCAAAAATCTTCTTTACTTTCCCATTAAATGCTTTCTCAACATCAAAATTATCCTTTTCAGAATAACCCTGATTTGAGATTTCAGTCTTTCCAACTTTTCTTTTAAAATTCTCAGTCCTCAATGGTGGAAAGTTCTCGTCATCCATTGAAGGAACTGAGTTTTTATCATTCTCATCAAACTGTGGCTCCTCTGATTTTGTGGAATCAGATTCATCACCAGATTTTACCTCAGATTTCTTAACAACCCATTTTTAGTTGTCAAGTTTCACACTACACCTGTAAAATCTCTTCGAACACTCACCAACTTCAAATGTTGAATTTTTGAAAACTTTAAATTTTTCAGTCGGTGGTTCGGTTTTATCAACAACAACTTGTTTTAGTTTTCCAGAAACTCCCTGTTTTGTGTTTGTCTCTTTCGGACAGTTCCATGCAATGTGACCAGCTTCATTGCATCGGAAACATGTTCTTGTCTCTTTCTTCACATAAGCTCCATTCTTTCTCTTCTCGGCAAGAAATTCTTGGTTAGATTGTTTCCAGAATGAGCTCTTCTTTTCCTCTTCAGCAGATGGTCCTGAAACAAATTTTGTATTTTTAGAAAATTTTTCATTTTTATAGTTTTCAGGTGGAATAAAACCAAGTCCTTTCTTTTTGTAGCTACGATTTTGGTTTGGTTTCTTTTGAAAACCAGAACCAGAATTGTAACCTTTTTTCTTGTTTAATCTTTGTTGTACTCTTGAGGTGTAAGGCTTAGGTATTACATTAAGATTTTCACCTTTTAATTCAGAAATATTAATTTCTGTTAGTTTGAAAACCTTTTTGATCATTTCTGGTTTAACACCTCTTATTGGAAATTCTTTATCAAATTATAATTTGTCCGAATCATTCAAATTATACACAACTTCAAATGTTTCATCATTCAAATTAGATTTTGATAGCAAAAATTCTTTACTATAAACCCGTTTTCTCAACGATTTTGAACTCTTTTCGGACGAACTCGAACTCCCGACTGACTGACACGAACTTTCGGACTCGGATTTTGACTCTGACTCCTCATCCTTATCCAACACCTGATCAACCACTCTTTTTATCAGTTCTGACTCATGATCTGTGTCGGACGCTGTGAACGTGACGTCAATATTGTCTGGTAAAACATCGGTTATCTCGGATTCTTGCTTAATATTGACCGCCTGTTTTAGTTCTTCCTCGTTAGGTTTTCTAGGTGAGTACCCTTCCCAAATTGGAGGCGGACACTTATTATAACAGAGACCCTGTTTCTTACCAGTATCCTTCTTCTTCTTTGGCTGTTCATCTTTAAATGCCTCAAAACCTTCAACTGTTGGATAAATTCTATTGATTATGTAGTCACAACCTTTGTAACTTTGCAGCAATCTTCTGATTCTTTCATTCTCAGCTGCTTCACTATCCAACTCTTTCTTCCACTTTGCACATTCTTCTATGCACATGTTGATCTCTTTCTACTTTTTCATCATAGTAGCATTCATCATCTTCAAAGCTTTCTCTCTTTCAGAGTTAGTCTTCTCCAAACTATTCACATGTCTGTTCAATACATCATACGACTTTTTCAAATTCTTTACATCAAACAACAATTGTTCTTTCAACTTTTCTAACTCACTAAACCTCTCCTCTTTTTCTATACATTGTTTACAAGACTCTAAACAAGTAAGACAGGGTTTTGTGACTTCAACTATCTTTTCTAACTCCACAATCTTCTCAACTTCCACTATCTTCTCCACTTCAACTGTCTTCTCAATCACTTTGACTTCTTTCAATTCTTTTGCAGCTTTCCTCTCTTTCAATTTCTTTAATTTTTCTGCAAAATAAAATTCAATCGTGTCAGAAGATAAATGCGTTTTTCCAAGATTTATCTGTTCCATCTCTTCATCACTATCACTTGATTCTGATGGACTGTTTTCAGATGAAACAGATCCTTCATCTTTACTTTTCTCCTCATCGGATAACACTTCCATCCATTCCTTCAGCATTTCTGGCTTTCGAATAATATGTGCAATAAACGCTTGAACATTTGAACTAGCTGGAATAAACTTGTCCCAGCTAAAACCTTCAGCCATTTTCTCATCATCTTGATCAACGATGCCATAATAAGCTTTCCTGTTTGCATCCTCGATCATTCTTCCATGTGCCGTTTGAGCTTCTTTTTGTTGATTCGGTTGATGAGTGATCTACTGATAGATAGTTTTTCTATAATAATCATCTTTCCCAGATGACTCCTTTGCTCCTCTTGGCTCCTCATTCTTGCACTCTCTTTTAAAGTGGCCTTTCTCCCTGCAACGAAAACAGACAACTTTAGATTTATCAAATCCTAAATTAGAAAGGTTTGCATCCAAGAAGTCATTTCTTCCTGTAATCAATCTAAATTTTTCTGCTCTCCTCAAAACACTCGCTAACACCCATTTAATATCCATCAGTTCCAGCTCCTCTGCATCAATTTGGTCATAATCTTCCTTTGTGAGCATCGAATTACCAATTCTTCCGGCAATCAACCCTTCATAAGACTCTAATGCAGTAACCAATAATCCCATATGATTCTTTACAATCTCTTCAGAATAATTTTGTCCATTTTAAAGATGTAAAGCCACATTGCACTGAATTAGATGACCATTTCCAGCAGATGAACTTTGAACACTTGGAGGATTCACCGTTGAGAATCCACTAGTGTTGACAGATCCTTGACTGCTTGGTGTAGATTGATTTCCAGCACTAAATGTAGTTTGTATCTTTGGACTTGCTTCAGCAGTTTGAACATTTCCTTTATAGTACAATTTAATATCTTGTTGATGAGTAGAACTGTTCATTCTAGCAATTTTCTGCTACTCCAGATCCTGTGCCTCCAACTTCTCTATAAACTGTGCAATCGATAACCTGCTAAACTGTCCAGAATTCTTCAATATCATCAGATATGTACCCCATTCCTGTTGCGGTAATGCATCAGCAAGTTTTTCAACCCATTCTGCTGGAGTTTTAGTAATCTTCAACTGTGACATGGTGCGTACAAGATGACAGTATCTTTCAATAAGAGTCTTTGTTGTTTCACCAGGCATGCACGTAAAAAGTTCAAACTCCTTTTTCAACAAAGCTTCTTTACTCTGTAACATTTCAGTACTTCCCTCAACTTTCTTTCTAAGAGCTTCCCAGATAGATTAAGCATTTTCATCATGTTGAAGCAACACAAAAATATCCTCTTTAACAGCTTGTTGTAACAAATTGATCATCATCTTTTCTGCTTTATAACTCTCTCTTACTTGCTCCATGAATTCTGAAATGATTTTACCAACTCCCATTGAATTCTTTGGCCTCTCATATTCAGTTTCGATGCTCTCCCAAGCTTTTAAATGATTCTCCTGAACCCAATTCTCAAACCATTTCTTCCATCCGTGATAATCCTCGATTCCCATAAGTTTCGGAGGTTTTTGCATTGTTCCGGTTTCAATATCTATTGTCATGGTCTTAGTAATGTCAGACGGACTAGCAGGGGTTGTAGCAAACGCGTTGTAAAACTCAGTATCCATGTTTTGAAAGAGAGTCTGAGTTAGTGCAAGTGTTTATGTTTGAAATATATATGTGAGAGAAATTTACTTTGAGGTAGAGCTTATGCAGGTCAAGTTGAGCCAGGTTATTGGTTCATGAGATCTGAGCTAGATGAGAGCCAGGTTCCGATACCTGAGGAATCTAATTGGAGATAGCCAGGCAACGATCTTGGAACATGAAGAGCGAAGCTGATTGATCCTGAAAAATTGTGAGATGGAAAGCCAGACAACGATCCTAAAGCTGATGATGCTGATGAACTGAAGAAATGCCAGCATATCGCAATGGGGAGTCTGAATATTTGCAAGAAGAGATTGAGAGAGTAAAGCCCAGAGACAGATCAAGACTGAAGATGCGAAGACTCGACACTTAAGACTCGTCAACATCTGGGGGGAGTCTGTTAGTGCATACATCTGTCGACTTCGTCTTGTATCGAGTCTTAGTCTTAGAATGTTAGATTAGGGCTCATTGTACGAGATTTCCCGACATGTCCATATGTGGGAAACCTTATGGATAGTTCTGCTTATGTGTACATGTCCGTATGTGGGAAACTATTAGTTCCGCTTATGTGTACATGTCCGTATGTGGGAAACTATTAGTTCCGCTTATGTGTACATGTCCATATGTGGGAAACTATTAGTTCTGCTTATGTGTACATGTCCGTATGTGGGAAACTATTAGTTTCGCTTATACGTACAATAGGGGGTTTCGCTTTTGTGTACATGTCCATATAAGCGAAACCTAGTCCCTATATATACCATATGAGCGAAATCATTTGTAACGCTCTTGTTCTCCATACCGAGGTGCTGCCGGTGTGAGATTTGGATGTAAACACTGTTATATCAATCAATAAAGTGATTAAGTGAAGATCTAGCTATTTCTACGTCAGGTACTTGTTTTCCGCACCTGTATCTGATCAAAACTCCTCTGATAGACTCGTTTGGGTCAGAATTCGATCCTACAACCATTGCCCCCCATTGTTGCTGTTGTTGTTGTTATTGTTCCCAGGATTGTTGTTCTGACGGTTCTTGTTATCATTGGCATTTTGATACAGCTGTGGGAAATCCCGTTTGATGTGACCCTCATCCCCACACTGGAAACACCCCTTCCTATTGCCTTGGTTCTGATGGGGCTGCTGCCTTTGCTGTTGCTGATGCTGCTGTTATTGCTACTGATTTTGCTGCTGTTGTTGCTTTGGGAACGGAGCTCTACAGTCTTTTGCCATATGGCCCACCTTATCACACCTATGGCAAGCTCGGACACACGGTCCATGATGATGATAACCACACTGGTTGCACTTTCGCTTCCTACCAGCGTAGGAGCCTTGGCTTGGATTGTTGCTCTGGCCTTGGTTAACAGAGGAGGACTGACTGAAACTACGGTTATTGCTGTTGTCTGGCCTTTTCTGTGATTGGCTTGCGCTGGTCGCCTTGTCGGTATCGTTCCATTTACACTTGCTATCACTAGCAGGTGTGGTAGCTATAGCAGTAGGGATAGTACTAGAAACACGAGGCGGTAGCGATCCACGTTCGACCTCTTGGTCGGTAATCTTGTGTGCTAGACGAATAATTTGAGGCAAGTTGTTAAGATTTGCAGTAGTGACCAAACTCTTAACTTGTGGTGCTAAACCCTTGATGTACAATTCGATTCTTCGAAGTGGCGGGCGTGATAAGTTAGGGCACATGTTTGCTAGCTCATGAGATTGTTTCATGTAAGCCTCAATCTCGGACCCTTCCATCTTCAGATTTTAGTATTCGTTCTCGAGTTTTTGAATCTCGTCACGAGGACAGTACTCCTCCTGCATCAACTCCTTGAAATCATCCCAAGTAGTTGCATTAGCCATTTCAATACCCAACATTTTCACTTGGGCATTCCACCAAGTTAAGGCAATGTGCCTGTAGCATACTTCACCTGGTCCCCCACGGGACAGTTACACATAGCAAATACTGATTCAGCTTTCCCAAACCAACGAAGTAGCCCCACAGCTCCTTCAGTCCCACTGAATGTCTGTGGCTTACAATCCATGAAGCTCAAGTATCCTCATCTATTCCCAACTGACCAGTCTAATCCTGTTGATGTGTGACGTACCTGGATCCAGCCACTAATCACATTGAACTATAACAATATATTAAATAAAAGATTCCATTTATTTCATAATATAGTTTCAAATCATAACTTAAACCAAAACGTCACCGGAAGCATAATGTAAATCGTTATTTAACTGTTTTCAAAACAAGTGTATGAAACCAAAAAACATGTATCCAAGAGACTCGACCCATGACCACTCTAGCACTCCCAGATAGCAAGTTCCAACCAGAATCTAACGACCTGCAAGCATGCAGACAAGTGTGTCAGACGACGTTGGTGAGTTTAAAGTTTGTTAACACATTTAGTTACCAAATAGGAGTTTAAAACATTTCAGAGATTAAATGTTGTTAATAACTCGATTACCGAAGATGGCTCTAGATTATTTGCCCTTCCCCAATGCTCTAAAGTGGTTAAGGTAATTAGTTCACGCTCGTCCTCCCCGGTACGGTGTGAGGGTGCCAAACCTAATAGCGCTATCAACTAATAACCCCGTTGCCTCACCGGCAACAAATTCGGTATATGATGGGACTTAAATGATAGATACGAGTGTATTAACCAATATCCCAGGTTTAACATTCCAGTCAAACCCATTTACCCGACATTCCTCCCCGGAACATTTACCAGATGTCCCTCCCTAGGACGTATGCTAGGAAAAAGAGCAGTGAACTCACCTTAGATTTGCTCGGTATATTATGTTACTCGTTCCCGTTAGTCAAACAACCCTATCGTGGTTACCAGAATCATCAGTTTCATAATAGACTGAGTCACGTATTTCACACAGATTGTATTCATCACAAAGATTACTATATAACATGTATCAAGTACCCAGTTTGCATTCATAGCAACACATAACAGTTGGGTTTACTACTCTCATAAGTCAAACCAGATTTCTCATCCTAAGTAACAAATAATTCTTATAAACATTGACATCCATCAACATATGCTTCATAAATTTTACTGTTGGTTTACACATAAGCAACATCCCCATGAACTCTATGACATCTGTGTCTCTTCGACCATCAAACAAATACCAAATCAATGAAATATTGTGTTTCATACTTGGGATTTGTAAAAATATTTGTATCATTTGCACAAGGACTTGGAGCGCATCTTTTGTTGTTTCCACTGCTTGAAGTGATTGTTACGACCACAATCAATTCTTGTTCGATTTCGAGCTTTAAATCACTTTATGGAAGGTTATACGCGAACTGATGCGTAAATATAACCAGTTTAATGAAACAAACACTCCGGAACAGTGATATAGGCTTAACATACCTTAAATAACCTTTACATAACTTAGAAATAAGTTTTGGAGGGATTGGTGTGGCGAAATCAAGTTTATTCGATCGCAGGGACTATTTGCGTCAAACTGCAAAAGTATACCGAATCGAATGATAACCGACATTCTGGAACTTGATCATAAGTTAAATATGCCCTAAATATCCTTTACATAGCTTAGAAATAGGCTTTGAGGTGTTTCATGCGCAAAAATAAACTTTCTTGATCAGTAGGGACTAAAAGCGTCAAAAAGTGCATAAGTTTGCATTTTCGCGCATATCTTACGTTCTGAATATATCCGGACATCCAAAAATTTATGTAATCATTAAAATATTTTATTTTAGTGATTGGCATAATAAAATTCCATTCGTCGCGTAATTTGGATTGTTTTTCGCGTCCGTTTGTGTTTCGTCGTAATTAACCGAACAACGCGACTGTACGACCAAATGAACTGACATCCGAGATGTTTTTGAGCATATTTTAAGTTCCCTATACTTTAACTTCATTTTAGAGCCTTGAAATGGGGTTAACGGGGTTTAAACGCATCGAAAACGGCTTAAAAGTGTTGCAGGGACCATTTCTGCCATTTTGGCAAACTTTCTGGAACTGGGCATGTGGTGGCGTCACGCCACCACTCGTGCATTGGAACCCATGGTTATGGACCCGAATCCATTAGTATGGAACATTTTCTTTTCCAAGTGAAATCCCCTAGTATATGAAAGAGTGAAAAAGTGCTTTCGTTGTTGTGGAATAAGAAGC